>NC_138822.1:42790897-42815898 GCF_965178545.1 Coloeus monedula | reverse complement strand
ATTCTCTTCACGACAGTTCCTGCCATGTCATAGAGATACATGGAGAAGGAAAGCTGCTATATTAAGGTATACCAGGCTAGTTGCAGAACCTTTTGAGTGACAAGGTGGATCAAGCCAGGTTGCAGAGCTGGAAGCTGTCCAGCTGGCTTTAGGTATTGCTGAATGAGAGAAGTGGCCCGTGCTCCACCTCTGTACTGACTCATGGATGGTGTCAAATGCTCTGTGGAGGTGGCTGGAATGATGGAAAAAGACCAACTGGCAGTGCAGAGATAAACCCATCTGAGCTGCTGAACTGAGGCAAGACGTCACTCCCTGGGTAGAGAAGTTGGCTGCAAAAGCAGATCATGAGGTGCACACGTGCCCAAGAGTCAGGCTACTGAAGGACATTGC
Source organism: Coloeus monedula (assembly GCF_965178545.1). Lineage (NCBI taxonomy): Eukaryota > Metazoa > Chordata > Aves > Passeriformes > Corvidae > Coloeus > Coloeus monedula. The sequence continues at coordinate 42,815,508 of NC_138822.1, read as the reverse complement.
AACAATGGATGGTGGATCGAGCTGCCAAGATTAAAATGTCTCAGGAGGATCTGGACTGGAAACACAAGGGTGAATTATTTCTGGCTTGGTGGGCCCATGACACCTCAGGTCATCAGGGAAGAGATGCAACCCCCAGATGGGCTCGTGATCGAGGGATGGGCTTACCCATGGACTCTGTGTCCCGGGTTATCCTTAACTGGGAAACATGCTGGGATCAAGCAGGCCAAGTAAAGCCTCTCTGGTATGGTAGATGATGGTCAAAATATAAATAAGGGGGACCTGGCCAATCAGTTACATCACACTCCTGCAGGCCTGCCAAGGCAATGCTACGTGCTCTTGCAAACAACCACTGGATGGCTGGAGAAGTACCTGTGCCTCACCCCACTGCCTGGAACACCATCCTGGGCCTTGCAAAGGTACTCCTGTGGTGACCTGGAACTCCTGAGAGAACTGAGTCAGACAAGACGACACATTTCCAAAGCAACCTTCTGGACAGCCAGGCCAGGGAACACAGTACTGAGTGGCTTTACCCTATTCCACATCATGCACCAGCCTCTGGGAAGATCAAACGGTACAATGGACTGTTAAAAACCACGTTGAAAGCAATGGGTGGTGGGACCTTCAAACACTGGGATTTACATTTAGCTAAGGCCACCTGGTTTATTTAACACCTGAGGCTCTACCAATTGAGCTGTCTCTGCCCAATCAAAACCTCCATGAACCATAGAAGAGGATAAAGTCCCTGTGAAGCATACAAGAAAATATTAGGGAATACAGTTTGGATTAGTCCTGCCTCAAGCAAAGGCAAACCCATCCTTGGCATTATTTTTGCCCAAGGACCTGAGTGAGCTTGGTGGGTAATGCAGAGGGACCAGAAAACATGATATGTACCTCAAGGGGATTTGATTTTTGGGTGAGAGGAGACTGTAATGTTGAATTGTATAACACTGGTTGCTGAATGACACTGCCACTTTTTGCCAGAACTACCACGGACAATGAGTATGGACTGCCCCAGCAGTCATGAGCTCCTGATGCAGACTGAAACCCCTTGGGTTGCACACCAGCTGTCTTGCCCTGGAAGACATCTAGGACGGATAGAACCCACAGTTATGGACTAAATGAACTTAATACTACTTGGAGGGATGGCCTGTGGCTATGGAAATGATATCTGTGCTTGTGTATATGTGTATATATATACTTGGAAGGTGTGGGATGTGGGCAGGATATCTATGGCATAGAATAAAGGGTTAATAATGTCCTGGTTTCCAGCCAGGACAAAGGTAATTTTTCACAGTAGCAGTGAGGGAGTGGAGCCCGGAACCATGTGGGTGTGTTGATGCATCTGGGTTGTTATTCTATACCATCTTGGGTCATCACTGGGAGGCAGAAGTATGGGACTCTTACTTCCAGGAAGAAGGCTTGTGGTCAGGAAAAAAATGTGGTGGCCAGATGGCCTCTCTGCCATTGTTTTTCATTGTCCCGGGCTTTGGTGAGCATTTGTGCATGTCACTGCCTGCTCCCTCATCTCATGTCAAGAATGCACATAGATACAAAATAGTAGTTTCTCCTAATTTGTCTTCTGCTACCATTAAAAATGCATACCACCTGCCTGCCTCTATGAACTTGTGGGTCTAGGTTCAGGGCGCAGTCATTAACACTAAAACATATTTCAATTCCTACATGAGTTTCCTGCAGAACGGATTTTCCTTGTTGGCAGTTAATAAACAAAATATTGAGGCTCACAACTTCATCCTGTTTATTCCTTGGTCTGTGTAGCCACAAGCATATTTATCTAGCAAGAATGTTACTCCTTAGACTGTTACACTCTGGCAACAAAATGCTGTGTATGGAGAATGGCTCATTCTATTGTTTCCCTATCCAAAATAATTTGGGGGAGGGACAAAAGATGTGGGAACATTTACAAGACGAGACAGCCACACTTGTAATTGTGTAGTAGTCTTTTAGGGGTGCTGCAATACTTAAAAGTAGTTTGCTTTGGATACAAAATGGTTGAAAAGCATTATCAAGGCATAATTTACACCAAAAATTGCTTCTGTCTAAAAGGAGAGATGAACTAAGAAGGGCCAAAACTAAGATTGCAGTTAGGGACAGAGGAAAGTTCATCATATTAATGGATGAGAAATTAAATTAACAACTGTCCCACACTTACGAAAACACATTTGAGTGCACTGGTGGTTTGACATGGTCAAAAATATCTTTCAACATAATTCTAGGGCAGTTTACCTATCTTTTTTGTCATGTGAGAGTGGACAAGTGTATTAGTTTAACGAGTTCACCCATACTACATCTACAAGTTGGACTATAGCCAAAGACCTAATAAAAGCCCTCACGTTACAATATTCCTGTGTTGTTGCTGTCAATACTTTTTCAGATGGCTGAAAGTCTAGACTAACACCCATCTGCCATAAAAGTAGCAGAAGGAGCTGCATCTTATCTTTTCATGTTGAATTGGGAATGTATAAATATGAAAAATCTGAATATGTAGTGTCGAGCCTTGGCACATGGAGTCTCAAGAGCCTTTGCAGTGTATCCCTCAGTCTCAGTGAGGTAGTGGTGTAGGTAAGCAGGAGAGCAGCTGTTTGTAGGAGGGAATTTTGTGCTCTGCTTGTTCCCCATTTTGTAACTGAGAGAAGGATGGTTTGAGTGTCAGCAACTGGCAACTGCTCTGAAGTTGAAGCTTAAACTAAAATTAATCTTAGAACCACAAACTGTTTCATAACATCTTTCATAATAACAGCAATTTATTGCCCTATGATGCTAAGTCCTTCCCTGTTTCTTCACTCTGTAAAACCTCTATTGTACTGGTTTCTTCCTGTTTCATTGAAGGGAACAGCTTGTATGAATCAGTGATGAACCACTCTCCAGAGTTATGAATACCCAGCTATCACTCTCTGTCTTGACTGTCCAGAAAGGCCAGAGCTGCATCTTTAAATATCTTTCCATTCTTCCACTCTTTTGCCTCTGTGTAAGGGAGACGTGGCTGAAACCAGGGTATTAGCCAAGCTCATGTACAATGGAGATTCAGGCCTCCCAATGGCATCAGAACCACTTAGCTGTCAGTTTGTGTTCTATGTTTTGTGAAAAGCCATTTCTGCTGGTAATATTTTTGAATTATTTTTAAAGACAGTGAAGACATTTTAAAGACTGTTGAAGACAGTGTGTAGTTGAGACACCCTACCTGACCATGGAATATTTTCACTGAAACGTTAAGGATCATCTGAAGGTAACATGAAGGCTTGCAATACACAAACATAAAAGACACGAACTTAACATCTCAAGAAACTAATGGGTAAGTAAGCTGATAACAAAATTGTATCACTTATGAGTTGCCTGTCTTCTAAGAGATTACTCAGTCTGTTTTCAGATTTCCTGGTTCATAAGTACTATGGAAAAATTTGCCTGGCTTAGCAATGTTCCTAAATTCTTCAGTTCCTTCTTCGATGGTGCAGAACCTCCTGTTAGGCCTCTTTGGCTCTTCTCATAACCAGTGTTTTCACAACCAAACTAAAGAGCTAATGAGTGAACCTTATAGGTTAGCATAAATATGGAATTTAGACCACATTTATAAAAATGTAAATCATTACTAATGCCACTTTTCCACTCAAAACAAAATAAAACCACTAATGTTAAAGGGTGGATATGTAAAGCCCATCTACAGAGCTTTCACAGTCGGTTACAGCCTAATACCAAGAGCAAAGCATTTGTTACGTGCAATGCTGGACACTGTAGGGTTTCATTGTGAATCTGCAAGAGAATGACTGTTCAGCATTTGGATGGAGTACACAGCCAACTAAGATTACCACAGAAAACATGAGACATGAGAAGAATATTGTTTTCTGACCATGAAAAGACCACACACAGAGTCCATGTGGAATGCACACTGGACCATCTTCAAAAACATAGAAGCATTCTTTGTTATGCTCACAGACTGGTTTAATTAAATATAGGCATTAGGCAGTAAATGTGTTGGCAGTTTGACACTGAAATGCTGCTGTTCTACAAGTGCTGTTCTACTTCCTCACTGTAGTTTATTATTTTAAAATGGTACCATATTTTTTCATTCTGCTTAAGACTGTAGAGGCTTGCAAGGAAACTTATTTCTATAAATCACAATCTTTAAAAAAGATTTTAAAAAAAGGTTTTAAAAAACCCCGTGATAATAATTAATTCATTAATTTAATTAATAAATATTTTAAAATTAAGTAATTAAAAACATAGGTGTTTACAAGGCTTGAGTTTCTAAAGAGTTATGGGTCATATTATAAATTTGAATGTTTATTGTTTTATATTTCAACAATTAATTTTTCTGAGGGCAGTATTTACTCTCCAATATTATTACTTTTACATATACTTACATATTTATCTACATGCTTAAATAAATACCATCTATATTTTATTCAGTTTATAGTTTAAGCTAGACTCTGCCTGAATAACTTAGGTTAAAATATCTGTGACCAAAAATGTAGTTAAATAAAACTTAATATATTAGCTTTTAGGAACATAAACCTGAGATATTTGACAGTGCACGAAGTTTTTTTTAAATTCAAGATGTTTAATGATAACACTGATTTTCTTGCCTCAAAAACATCCTTCCTGGGATAAAAGGAATCATTGCCACTAGGTTTTCCTTCTAAGATATTTTTTCTAATTACAAATTAGATATCTGCCTAGAACACTGCTACAAAGTCATGATCTATACAGCTTGTTGACTTGTATAGCTGCAAGCTTGTAATTATGTCAATCCTCTGGTTTGCACAAACATTTAGAAAGAGATTATGAAGGTCATCTTTTCCAGTTTTTCCCCATTAAAAGCAGGAGATGCAAAACCTGACTGACAGATGTGTGCAGACTAAGGCCATAGCCACTAGCTGAGTTGCCCATTGAAAGAATGCCTTGTCTTGAGAAACCTTAAATTCTGCTTACTGTTGCTGCAGTTATGTATGCACATTGTCATCAGCTAAACTCACAGATTCCAGTAAGATCAATAAAGTTATACCTGGCTCATAAACTCAGGAAGCAGCAAACTTAAGGCTGGAAAAGATACTGATTCTCGTTGAGGAAACTCTTTATTCCTGTTTTAACCTGCCTGCAAAGTCTTAATGGGCTTTATTTTATGGGCGTATATTAGCATAAGCTAGCCAACACCACACAGCTGATGAGATGTAGGCACCAGGAAAGTGATCATGGACAAGAAAAGATTAGACATGAGCAGAGGTGGAAGACCTTCAGGGCCCAGAATCAGTTTATAATCGCTGTAACGTAGGTAGAGCCCGCTCAGCGGTGGAGTAGGGAAAAAAATCAACATTTTTTCTACCTTTTCTTCACCCCTGCCAAGCAGTATATCTGTGGGATGAGGTAGTGACAGGACAGTTCTTCCCTAGTTATGTGTTCTTCTGATAGCAAATTGCATTACGTCTTCTCTTTCGATCTTTTCATTTGGAGACTTAACCTCTGAATTTGGGTCAGGCCTTGTTAATAAGCTGAACAACAGCTAGCAACCCTCAGCTTCTAGAACCAGCATTTCCAAGTGTTTTAACTTGCTTTCTCCATCCTTGAGGTTGTGAGCAATTTGTAAGGCATATGACTTGGGGAAGTGGGAGCAGGACACAGCTGGTTATGTGTTATTTGTATTGTTCTGACTTTACTAGCTCTACTGTTGTTTTAAAACTCAGTATAAAATTCTCCTAAATTCACTCTTTTGAAGCTGCTTCTTTGAGACAAACTCTATGAATTCCATGTGGTTGCCAAATCACATCTGATGCCTTCACTTGGGATACCTCTCTAAGACTTCCCACTAGAATTACTGTATACATGAGGTGGCATTCTGTGGACTGCAGACTGGTGTCCATTCTCTGTACTCAACTCCCCTTAGTGTATCCTGGAGATCCTGGACCTGTCATGAAAGACACCAGTGTGCCCAATAACCTATTTCCAGGCTACGCTGGTAGATAAACACCTTGAGCAGTACAGTTTGTGTGTAAGCAGCTCTGTAGCTAGGGTACCGGTGCTGGTCTGAATGAGATATTCACCTTCCCTGGTAACTGCAGCTATACATCACTGTGTAAGTAAGTGCTCCTTAGGAGGCACAGCACTGTTTGCTCCTGGTTTGAGGAAAAAGGTTATTGAAGTAGATGGAATAGATGGAGCCAAAATATTATGAGGAATGGAATGACTATCTCAGTCTTTACAACTTAAGTTGAACCTTTTCTGCAGATCCCTGACCTTAACTTGCATAGTCCTTGGATCATGGTGTCACTGGTTTTTGTGATGTACATGGACAGGGCCTGTACATCACAGCCTTTTTCCCAGTTTGACAGCAATATATTTTTTCTGTTTTGAGCTTGCGTCCATGTACATCTCAAGTCAGCATTTAGTACTGAAAACATATGTTGTTTTAATCTGCTTAATGTCTTGTATCAGTAATAACAGCAACAATATAAGCCATTTATTTTGCTTGAATGAAAGAAGCCAAAAGCCACTTATTTAATGATTTTTCCATTCCTGCTGTTTATATTTTTATAGTGCCTATTAATTGGAAACTATTAGTAAAACAATACTGTGTACACTGTTTAGGAGCCACGTTTAAAAAGAACTCATTAGCTGACAAGTTGTAACAGAGAAATACTTCGGTGTTTAAAATAAATAAATAAATAAATAAATGCACTTCAGCCCAGTCTTCAGTGGCTGGCATTGAAAGGACTTCCCTCATTTTCTGAAAGCCCTTCCATGGGAGAGAGTGAGCTTACTTTCTAAGGAAATTACTCTAGAGGTGTCTGTAAGAGAAAACCAGGCACCACTTTGCAGCTCTACAACTGCAATGAGAGTAATCATGAATGAACGCTGAGCCAAAAGAGTGATGCATGTTTACATTATGCTTACTATATTAAGCCTGCAAATGCATAAAAATGTAGCTGCCATGAACAACTGCCATGTATAGCACTTAGTATTCAGGAAAGCATTTGGTTCTGGGTATGGGGCTCTGTGTTGACCTTCTGCTTTAAAAAATCCTCCTCCAGTCATTTGCAGGCTTGGAGGTGAATGCTCTGGAATGTAATGCACACAGCAGCAGACGAGCAGTGTCTGTGGGTGTGTTTCATTTAAAGAAACCCCACTGGCTCTTACACTGTTCTGGGACTTCAAAAGGAGCCAAGTTTGCTTCATGCCAGGCAGTTGCTTTGCCTGCCCCAGTGGCACTCGTGGGCAGGGAGCAGGGGAGCCGATGGACTGAATGTTTGTTTCAGTCAGCATCTGGAAAGGTTCCTCCTCCTCCCTCCCATCTGGCACAGGTTATGCTGGTACTACTCTTTGTGGGGCTGTATGAGTGAAATGAGCCAATGACTTGTGTGTCAAGTTGAAAATTACCCTTAAAAAAACAAAAATAAAATGGATATATTACCTGATTACTTTATCTCATGGCTCCATGAGCACTTGAACTGACACCACTGAAAGTACAGAAAAATGAGCAAGTGGAAGACTCTTTCGTGACCTGGCCGCTGAAAAAACAGGCAAGAGTAAACCATACCCATAGTGTGGGAAAGAAAATCAATCCACAGGTATTTGGGTTGTGATTATTTTGGGATCAGTTAATGGTATTTTCTTTCTATATTGTGAATTATCTTATTCCTTCTAAGCAAGGAGTTCCCACAGTGATATATTTAGAGGGGTTAAAGAACCCTTAAAAGTCATTTAGATGGTGGCTAAAGAATCAAACACATTTATAATTCCTCCCAAGGTTAACATATCAGCCTGGTAAGGTTGAAGCTTGTGCTACCACGTCTGTAATATATAGGAATATTAGAGACTATTAAAAGCAGAGGAGTTTCAAAGGTGATTTTAAAAATTATTTTTATCTTTTTCATAGCTCTGAAAAAAATTGATGTCTTCACTAAGTTGATCTTGGAGAAAAAATATTTTCCCAATCAATTGCTGCATTGTCTTTTGCACATTCACTTCTTGATTAGTGTATTAGTGTTTTAACATTCATTACATGGAAAGAACACTGACTGAGTGGCTCTATAAATAGGACCAGAAATACATGTTGATTAAATTATTTTGAATTCCCTGACAAGAAAATAAGTATTATGAAAGGGTGCTGAAATGAAATTATTCAAGTAGTGTTGCATTCACAATCTAATTTCTTGGGCCTGCCTATTTCCTTTGGACTTGCCTTTAAAACCCTTGCAATATCCCATGTAGGCTGATAGAGAGCAAATTATCCTAAGTGTGAAACAAGATGGCATTCAATCACATCTGTAAATCCTGGCACAGGTAGTACACCAGCTGTGAAGACCTGTGGTCAGCAAAATAGGGGTCTGCAGGCAAACAGGAGATTGGCAAGTGCTGTGCCTAATTTCTGTAACCATTATGCAGCTTGAGTAACAGCATCCTGTGCTACTGCACGGGCACAAATCACTCTATCCACTGGCGGCCGTGTGGTGGAGGGAAGGGAAAAACAAAAGAAAAAGCAATTTCTCCCTGCCTACCGAAACCTAACTAAATGCCTGGTACATTATGCTTGGTTGTATTGTACCATACTCCCAAGAAAACTTCAACTTTTCAAGTACACTGTATTTGCATCTTGTAGCTAATTGTAGACTAAATAAATGTATCAAGTGGTTTTCGAATATTAGTATTTTGCACCTAGCTGATGTGTATGATTTTAGCAAGTCTCACTGACTAACCTCTCTCCCTTCTGTCAGCCTTAAGATGTTCCAGAGAATCTGTTTGGACATTTAAAGACTCAGAAGGGTAGCTTGTTTTGTTTTAAAACTGTTCTTGTTATGTTTATCCAGTTGTTTTCAATGTTAAGTTTTAAATCTCTTTTGTTAAAAATAAACGGGTGAAGTGTTGGGGTTCGTCCCCGCCACGTAGCCCTGGGAAAGGGGCCCTGGGCGGGAGGCACAGGGTTTCCCTGCCCCTGGTCAGCCTCGTTCTCCATTGGTTCTCCATTTTGTGTTCCCCTGTGTGGGCAAGGACCCTCGAGTCCCGTGATTGAGCAGTTCCTCGGCAGATCCTCAGCCATGCAGTTGGAGAAATAAACATCTCTGAAACAGCTACCAAGAATCGGTCCATAGATATTTCTTTTCCACGGCCCTCCTTGTTTCATACATCGTGTTACAGAATCCCCACGGTAGGAAACCTCCTTTGTGTAGAAATTCAGAAAGAAATCATTGTAAGCTCTTTGCTGTCAGTTCTCCTCACCATTTTAAACAACTAGTCCTGAGGATTTTCATTGACAGTACCTAAAAAACGTCTTTCCTTCAAAGTCAGTCTTGCATGCGTTACTCTATTTTATACTGCATGCTGCATGCTGACATATCAACGATCATGTTGTGAGCCCAGCAAGCCGCACAGAAAGCCTGGTGCCACCAAGCTCCCTGTTTCCTTGGTCACGTTCAGTGTATTTTTGTGCCAGAGAAATGAATGGATTGATGAAAAGCTGATTTCCTTCAACAGAATCCTTACAGATCTCTCATCAGAGAAGTTTTAGGAGCAAATAACTTCTGCTTTTTAAAGACCCACTTTGAGGCAATAGGCATAAAGGAAATAGTAATAGGGAGGTGTAAAGTTAGAGAGCGAAAAGGGTCAACAGAGGTTTAGATAGCCTCAGGTAGTGAAGCTGGCAGGCTGCATCAATTACAAAAGCCAAGACAGGGAAGGAAGGGTGAAATATATTGCTTTGTATTCTGCAATGTTCCTTGAAAGGCAGGTTGGTTAGAGATTATCCTGTCCAATGTTCAAATCTGGATACTTTTATATCCACATGGAATAATGTGAAGTGTCAGTCTAGACCCTGAGAATTTAGCTCGGTGTTAATTTTCAGCCTGTACTGGAACAGTAATTTTAGCGGTCCAGGATACCAGCTCTGAAGATCAAGTACGTGGAGACAAGGAACACTGAAGCAGTTTTCATGTAAAGGTATGTTAAATCACTTTAATCAGGTCAAAGAATTATACTTGAAAGATTTACTACTGAGGATTTTCTTAAAAACCAAATCAGTCGAACACAGATTGGGACTGATTCAGTGATGAATGTGTGAGTTTTAACAGAGAGAGCTTGGAAGAAATCTAAATATCACCGTATGTTAGCTTTCTGTTTTGTTTATTTTGTAACGATATCTTCCATATTTACTTCACAACAATGAATTGTATTGCTCCTAAGGACTGCCCACAAAACCTTCTGTTCCCCAACTGGATTTTTTTCAGCTCACACCATGTAGAGATGATCATGGAAAAAATAATAGGCTATGACTCAGGTGAGATGGGGCTACTTTGGCCCACCTCATTTTTTGGATGAGAAGTCATCAACACAGCCTTAGCAATAAGGAAAACACACAGAGCCTTGTGCAATAAGGCAGCTTGTGAAGCAGAGAGCCATCCAGAAACAGAATTAACCATCTTCTGTGGCAAGAATTGCACTTGGGAGTTGTGCAATGCGTGTAAAATCTAGTTCTGTCCACACTGAGACCTGTGGTTACCATACAATACACTTGCCGGTCCCATCTGACACCTGTGGCTTGCTACCTGAGTCCACAGTGGTGTTTGGGACAGTAAGCACTCAGAAGCCAGGGGATCGAGAACAAATATCCACAGGCCTTGGCACCGGCACATAGCAGCTCCAAACACCTGTGAAATCCCTACTGGCAGAAGTAGCCACACAGTAAAATACTTCAGCTTTTCAGCATGTGTAATACGTGGTTGTTGTTGACTAATGCACCACACACACCTCAGTAGTCTACAGGTCACATACTGGAGAAGGTGGTCTCAGTGAATAGCAGTACTTTTGACTGTACAGATTGACTGCAAAGGTTGTACAACCATTCTCAGGCATCTTGTTGAACAGCACAGAGTTAGGCTTTTGCAGCTAAGGGGAAGTGAATGCAAAAAGGATAAGTAAAATTTTTTGCAAACAATGGATCTACTAATTAGTCTTTCTTGTCAGAGACCAAATTGCACAAAACTAGTGCGATATCTACAAAGCATTCTTCAATTCTGTATCTTAAGGAAGATGACTACATGATTTTAATCTGGTTTTCTGAGGAAATGGGAAGAGCAGAATTATATCATCTAGCTGTTCACTGATTTTAACCAGTTTTAAGTTTCACTAAGTTTTGCAAAAGGGTGAAATATGTCTGGGAAACAAAGATTCATTAGTACTCAATTCAATAGAGCAGCTGATTTGTTTGTTTCCATTTTCAAAGGCACTGCATGTGTCATCCAACTGATACAGTCAGAAGTGAGACATGGAGAAATTTTGCTTCTCAGCTGTAGAGTGAGGCTGTGAAAAAGCATAGGGAAGGCAAGATAGCCTTTGCACAGGCTACACAACCCCTTCCATAGACGGTAAATAAACAGATTTTATCTTACTTAATTTTTTAAAAGGGTAATAAAAATAGGTACGCAACTGGTTGTTCTAAACAACGACTCAGAACCACCTGAAAAGTTTCTTGTTAATTTACTACATTATGCTGCTTGCATAGTTTTTTCTCTTCTATCAGCTATGATAACAATTGTGATTTTCTACGCTTTTTCTACAGGACAATTCTCCTCACTATGCTGTCTACATGGTCTGCTACCTTCTTGTGTTAGAGTGAAATGTTTTTGATTTTCACAGGCATTCCCTACCTCTCTTAGCACGTGACAAAAATGCAATGAGACAAGCAAGCAGAATATCATAACAGAAAAATGCACTAACTTGTGAGTGACTTTTGAAGTGCAGAAGGCAACGTTAATGAGTAATTCATAAATCCCACAAAAGAATGATTCAATTCTAGTCTACACTGAAGGTGGAGTATTATTAGGGGGTACTGATGTCCTTAATAATTCTTGACTTGACAATGAGTCCTTAGTGGAAAATGATGGTTGATTTATGAAGTCTTGGTATTTAGAACAGCAAAATTTTATACAGTTCTTTTGCCATTTCTGGACACAATCCACATGATCAGCTGGTCTACACTGAAAACCAGTAATATTATTTTAAGGACAACAGGACTGGCTCATCTCTTTATGTTAGATGATGAAGGCCACATTTCTTTCTCCTCTGACTTCATACCATCCTTCCAGATATTTAGATTCTCATCTGTAGCCACCGATCACCAAGCAGGCTTCTGGTTTGGGCTGTTGTCAGTGGGTCATCCTAGTGATACTCTTACTTGCTCTGGACCATTTGTTGTGCCAGCTCTGGTGCCTATACAACTACAAACAGATTACAAAACTGATCTGGCTGAGACGTAATCGTAACAAGAAGAAAAACTGGTTATGAGTCCTCAAGAACTTTGCTTTGTCTGGATTGCTGTCATCAGTTCTCAGGCCCAACCTGGGTCAAATGCTGAGCAGTTATATCACAAGAACACATGCCTGCTTACTTTGCTTTAAGCAGTGCACAGCAATCAGAGCGTGGCCTTGGACTGACCTTCATACTATAGGACTGCAAGAGCTGCAATGGTTAGTCACATGAACATTTACTATTTTCCTAACATTTTTTGTTCAACATTTCCTTTTGAACATAACTTCTTGCAGTCATAACTTTCCTTCAGTCTGCTAGTGAATTCACTTTTCCACCAATGCTTTTTGAGAGGAAGAATCCAATTACAGAGATGTGGATATGTACTTTATTACTTCTGCTTAGCTCTATTTTATGAGGGAGAGTATTTTCTAGAATCCAGTTCTGGTAGGATACAATCCTCTTATTGTAGCCATATTGCAGCAAACTCAGTACACATTCAATTTTAGAATTTAGATATCATACAGGAAAGTAAGATGCTCAAGCTGCTGTATGAATGAAAAAAGAAATGCAACTCTGGAACAATATTAAAAAACTATACTGTAAGATCAAGAAATACCAAAATTAAGTATAAATTTTTAACCTTAATTTTTGACTTCAGGCATACATAAACTATGATTTAAGTGTAGGCTCATTTTTCATATAATAAAGCAAAATATCTCCCAACATTTTCTAATTTCAAGTAAAATTAATGTACCATGACATAATGAATAGTACTTGAATAGCATTTTGTATATATCACAATCTGTACTGTAACTGTAAGGGGGTGGAGTGTGACAAATACCATTTTACACAGTTCTGAATTACATCCACTATCAATAGAAGCTAGTCTGGGGTTTCACCCTAAATTAGCCATCTAAAGCCTTGCAGCTGATAGTCATCCCCATATTAATTACAGCTTAGGTGGAAGACCAAAACAGACAGAAGCCTTTTGTGGGTTCCACTGTCTGGCCCAAATGCTTCTGATAGTGTTATATACACAAAACCCTCCTCTTTGAAAGAACATTGTCGTAAACTTAAGTAAATTGCCTATTTGATTATTTAAGAGGAAATCTCTAGAAAGATTTAAGAAAGATAAACTGAATGAGCTAAAAATGTCTACATTCAAAACTTTCTATTTGTTTTAGATTCAGAAGAAATTTGTCAGATTAAACATACCCTGCATTCTGTCAGTTTAAGTGGATAGGTTCTAACTCAACTGGGTTTTTTTATAAACTGTGAAAGGTGAACAGAGTACTTTTTGCTTAAAAGTATATTAAGTACTTGGATTACATGTCTTTAAAATGTTTCCCTTTATGTTTAACAATCTTAGCTGGAAGTGGTTTCCCATAGTTTTAAAAATGCTAACCATACAGTGCTGCACTGGGTGGTGACAGCATTAAAATCAATTATCAGGCTGAAGGAACCGCATAAAGCTCAAATCTTTGAAAATACAGAATTTGGTCTAGCTGTTTAGGTATAGATTTAAGTACCAAGTTAAAGACATACCAGTTTGATCTTTACACAAAAGCATGCAACTTGACAGCACATTTAATAGAACACTTAATGCTTGACTATGCAATGAAAGGCCTTTCCAAAATGGACTTTAGTATAGAATTTTTACTAAGAAAACAGGTCTTTGTTGCTGAAGAGTAAAGAAACCCATTACTTGCTACACTGTACATCACACCCACTTTTTCCTTATGACTGACTACATTTGAAGAGCCAGTATTCCTGTACAGGAACTTTTTAACACAGGGAAAAATATTTTTTCCTTTGCAAAGATAAGCTCTTTCAAGAAAAGTCTTAGAACAATTTAAAAAATGTTCCATGAGTCCCCAATTCTTGGTAAAGAACCCTTCCTTCTATAGTACAGTATGTTTACTGGCTGTTATTTTAAATTACAAAGCTGCAGCTTAGTTTCATGAAACACAAAGCGGAAGCAACCATTGAAAACCACTCAACCAGTGCTAGCCAAATATAACCATTGATCAGCAGTATTTGACTCTTAAATTTAGGACCTAATCCCTAATGTGATGCCCAAGAAGCCTCTACTTTATTTTGGTGGGTTTTTCCCTTGAAATCTATTGCCTTCTTCACCACAGAAAACAACTGATGTCTCTCCCCATCCCCTTCAGTTGTGTCACACCAAAATTGTAAGCAGAGCTGGAGCTCAGGACAAACACAAGCTCAAAGCAAGCATTGCTGGCAGTTTGAAAGACTACAGTTGTTTTATTCCATTGCTTTCCTCCTATTCTTTTTCCCTTTCTTTTCCTCTAGTGCTGTATGTTCTGATTCCTGCAGACTGTAATCGGAAATGGGGAAAGAACATAAGGAAACCTGTTTACAGAGAACTGTTCGCCTACTCAGAAGCACCAGAAATCTCATGAGGACCCTGGAACACATCAGTTTTTTCAGCCCAGTTTTACAAACTGAAGAGCATTGTCAACATTTCAGATTAACATCCACATATCAATGTATTATTATTATTATTAATTTATGCTGTGGCAAGATGAAGAGATCCCATAAGGTTAGGTAAACTTCAGAATAGTCTCTTTCAGCCTTCAGATTAGCAGTGGGCTTCAATATTGGTGTAATATGTCATTTATATTACAATAGCTTAAAAGTGTAGGCAAGACCGTAACCCTCTTAAAGAAGATAAAAGAAAAAAGCTTGATTAGAGGTAGAGTAGGAAAGCTGTGCCCAAATAGGTTCCAACTCTTTGTCAAGCTGTGTTCTGCAGCACCTTAATTCATCCTGAAAATGTGTAAACTAAAAGAGAGGAAGGTCCATTTGCTCTCCAGTGAGATTGTACACAGCTGAAACAAGCCAGAAAAAGCTGAAATTACATGAATTCAGACCCTTTCATCTGAATTCACTTTCAAGTGTTATCAAACACCTATAAGAAAGTCCCTATCCTACACCTCAACTTCGTACCTAAACACAGAGATGTTTGTTCAAACCAGTGTCTGAAAACTATAGATTCCTCACTTAACCACCATTTTCCCATCAGGTTACCACAAGAGCTCTTAGTGTCTTGAATTCCTTCCCCACAGCATAGATCTACAGAATGTCCTCTGGGTACCTACTTTCCACACTGAACTCAGCCTTACTATTGTAGTATTCATGTTTCCTAGGTATTGTAGAAGAAAGATAAGGAGTATTATACATTTACATTTTTTTTCTTCATAACCAACTAACATTAGAAAACACAAGTTCAGAACAGCTTCCTTTTGGTCTCCTACAAATATCAGGGTGGTTCAACCAGCCAAGGGGGCTGCTGCCTACTGTATCAGCTAAGAATGAAATATCAGGAATTCTAGATTTAAATGCATTTTAGTTGTTGTATTTCCTACTTTTCTTTTTCATATAAGAAAAGCCTATTCCAAAAAGACATTTATTCCATAGCAAGAATTAACAGTCACTCCCTAGTGATACATACATAACATCCATGACAGCTTTGCTCAGTTTGTGGGTAAACAACATATTCCTTAATGAAAGAAGAAAAAACCAGAGTTGCTGTTATGATGCAGGTGCTGAAATCTTGGTAACAGTTCCAGAGCAATATGAAACCCCTGTAAATCATTATTTCCTCACAAGGCAACCAAGGCAAAAAATTTCCCAAACTACTCTTATTTTGCTAAGAGTGTCATCTTGTGGAATTCCTGGAACATTCTTTGTCCCTGATTGGCAGCTGAAGAGGAGGATTAGTTTTCCTCCTGGTGGAGTAATCCATTATAGCTGAAGGTGATTACTTTTAAGAAAGCAATGTGTCAACAAAGCCAAAGAAAATGTGGTTCCCTGACATCTACCACTAATGAGACACCATTCTTTTGTTTGCTTTCCAGTGGCATTTCCTAATGACAAAGTCAGGGGTGGTAAGAGTGGGGAGAATAGGGGGGTGTTCTTTAAGCTACAGCAACTGCACAGACTTTGATATCAAGCTGTTGTAATCTCAACTCGAAAGACACTTAGCACCCATAGAACTATACAGACTTCCTTATACCCGATGGATTGGATGTGCCCATTCCCACTATCACAGTTATTCTCACCTACAAAGCTCTGTGGTGCTGACAGCAATTACCTTAGCCAAAGCATAAGCATTCCTCTTGATGTCACATTACAAGAGGTGGCAATCTGTTTCTTCAGACTGTCTGATTTTGTCACCCTTTCTCTGATGGCTGACGGTATTTTAGGCCATGATACTTTCCAATTAACAGCAGAACTAAAAAAAAAAAAAAAAAAAAGCAAATTCTGAGAATGAAATTTATTTCCTGTAACCAAAGCTATAATCTGTGGCAGTATGCCAAAATGCATTTACATTTCTCTTTAATTATCTAAAGCAATTCATGTTCTAAAGCATTCTTTTGAAATAATATGCCAAGAAAACATGGTTTAGAAGCTTTAATGATTTTATGTAGGTCAGCAGACAGAGATAGTTTTCAAAGTACAGTTCAGCACAATGCACTGTATAGTGGCTTAAAATTTCACCTGGTGTCTTTCAGCCCACACAGCTTCTATATAGGATATATAGGTAGCATACAGGCACCTGGTTTGCAGAAAACCCAAAACCCCACCAAAAAACCCAACCCCAAACCCCAAATAAAACGTAAGAAAAAATAAGAAAAATAAAAGACAATATTCTGAATTTTGTCTCTTGCAGAATCCATGAGCAGGTCAGAATGCACAGCTTTATTAGTTTTGAAAACAGCAATGAACCCTTTATGAGCTTTAACTAGCTCATAATACTAAGACACACAGATGGAAGAGTTCTGTTGAATAACACAACAGCACTATGTTATTCAAGAGCAATTAATTCTCAGAGAAGTCAACACAGTTGGAAATAAGCCTGTGATTCTAAAAGGCTGCGTTTTTCTAAGCTTTTCCATCCAAATATCATGTAGCCTCAGTTTGCAACTGAAATATTGCACAAAAAATTATCACCACCAGGTATTTTAGAAGCATGACTTCTACCTGGATATGAGCACTCCACTTTTCTATGTAAGGTCCAAGGATTTTAAGGTGGATTCCTGTTTGTTTGTTTGTTTGTTTGTTTGCAGAGTGGCCCTTGGCAGCCTGTGAAGTGGAGGAAATCAAGCATTTCCCAAAATCAAGAACACTGTGCATTAAAAAAATGTAAGTCATAGGTCATCAGTGAACCAGAAGAGCTGCTATCACTAGTACCAGTACAAGCTGGAAATAGCCATTTGCAAAGCTCCAGCCACCTGTCCAGAGAACAAAATCATGCATTCTCAAAATAAAGCACAATGGCACTAGTAGCAACAAAGAGAATATACAGAAACATGAGTAAATATTAAACATAGAGTCATGAACACTCATGAGTGTGTCCTTGAGTCGTGAATGCTAGACTATTTGTCCAAACTATTTGTTACAAATGAGTACAGAATTCTCAATAACACATCATTGAAACACCACTTATACAGATGCTTTTATTAAGTTTCAGATTGAGCAAAGGTTTACTTAATGTAACAGGATAGTGAGTGCTAAGAATTCATTTACACATTTACTTTATAATACATTAAATAATATCATTAATAAAGAAAACAAAACTGATAAAATAAATGTAAAAAATGTATTTTGATGCATGATTCTTGGACAAAGAGGGAAAGAATTGCTCCATGCATTCCTTCCCTGCTTTACAAAATAAAAGGCAAAAATTTTCCATTGTTATTTAAGAGGAAATATACTCTACCACAAGAGTGTCTTGAGTTGCAATTTACAATGCAATATTTTTACCCAGCCTCATTAAATATAGTAGAGAAGGCTAACTGTCTGCTCTTCCCCCAGTGGAACATGAAAGTACTTGACAAAATGAAAAGGCAAAGAAACCATACAAAACACAGCTTCATCATGATTCTGAGGCACATAGCTGGCATTTATCTGGGGAGAAAAACTCTACAGCTAACCCAGCTAAGACAAAATGTCAAGAGCAGTCAAACAGTTCTTATAACTCAGGGCTTAAATACATCAGCAAAGGACAAGGCAGATTTATGCCCTCACATCTATAGACAAGCACCTAAAAACCTGAACAGAAGAAAGTTAGGCTTCCTGATGAGCAGTTTGGCATTCAGAAACACTGGACTTCCTTGTAGCTGAGCTGCTAGTTTGCTAAAATGAGAAGATGTGAAGGCAGAGATAGAGTCTTTTATTAGTCCAGCTTGTACAGCTGGAGAGAAAAGGATAGACTTTGGGTGCACGAGCCCCTCAGTTATTAAAAACTCCCTTCAAAATATGCACTTGGGATCTGAAACTCATAAAAAGGGAAGACATTAGAAATCCTGGATTCTTTAACAGGTTTAGGGCATACTTAAATGTGTATATAACATCCATAAAACACCCTCTTCTGTTTTCTCCCCCAGCTCCTTCCAAAAACCTCCCTAGGCAATAAATCCCTATTTCTCAACTATATTAAGAGATAACACCTCTTGACTCCTCTCTATTCCAGAGGCTCAAATACCTTTCCTCTCATTTCTAGTTAAACTTAGCATAATTAAATTCATGGGCACTGTTCCTGACATGCAGGTAACTTTGAAGTTCACTGTTTCTCTTTCAGAGCTGAAGAAAGACTTGTGTACCAATGACTTTGCCTAGGTTCCAAACTATTCCACTTGTTCCAATTGACTTAAAAAAAAAATCACCATAACTTACCAAACCACCCTTGGGCATATCTTTAGCACATGTGACCCCAACATCCCAACATGACCATCACTCTGTTTAAAAAGTGAAGTCAAATACGGTTAATAGCAAATGATGGCATAGGAAATCACCTTAGCCCTGGTGACCACTAGTGTTCTAGGAAGCAGTGCAGGGAGAAGAGCAGATTGTTTAGCCCTTCTATAACACTTCTTCATCTGGCAGACACGTAGGAATTACTTGTCTTGTCAGCAAAACCCTAGCAGAGTCCCATGGTTTACCAAGGTCACTAGTGCTCATGTTCCTGGGGGATTTTTCACCAAATTCCAAGACTCTATTGCATGAGGTGTCACTCTCTCTCCCATAGAGAGGTATGGAACTGGGAAATGCTGCAGTAGAAACAGGATGCTTATGGACTGGTACACACTTCAACACCTTCTCCTAACCATGAATCTTCTCATTAATCACCACGGTTTCAGTAGGTACAAGGTGTGAGTCTGCTTCTTAGATCCCGATAAATTCCTGTCAACCACTCAGATACGTGGGGCTGCTTCTGTTGCTTTTATGTACCACACGAAGTCTTTGGTCCCATGGAGCTGTTTTGCACCATGTTTAGAACGATGTACAGGATCAACAAAAGGCCACGTACAGTGGCACACATATATGAAACTTCACAGCTCCAGCTTCAAGACTGATGGAGAAGAGACCATACAGAAGATCTGCCTCTCTTCTGCCTTCTTGCATTCTCTCTGTGCTTCTTGTATGAGCACACCAGAAACTGTATGTGCTAGGTTAATTACACCAATAAACACGAGAAATTTCTATGCCAGGGATGACCATTAGCCCAGGGATGACCTAAGGTTTCTCAGGTTTATCAAGCTCTTATCAAGCCAGAGATGGCCTGAGAATGCAGCTTGAAGACCCACTTATTTACTTTCTGCAGAGTTTTCTTCAGCTCTACATTTCTGTTGATATGGTAGGAATCCTTGGTGTGACATTGGGTCTTGTATCCTTGAGGTCACTTTCTGAACTAAACTGTCAGTCTTAGTTAGTCAATGAATTAGCCATGTAAATCATATACTGTTGAAGTCTTACAGAAGATGGGCTAATTTCCAGCAGCTGAGCTCTGATACTTACTAATCTTTCAAACACTTTCTATCAAAAGCTTTTTAGCAACAATTTTTAATTAAGTCAGTGAATTTTGAGCTCACTTGCAAGATTAACAAGCCTATTTTTTTTTCTAAAAAGGCCCAGTGGAGGTACGGTGTTAATATGTTCCTTAATGATAACCAAATTTTTACTGGAATACTTATTTTATTGCACTATGACACCAAGGAAAAGCAGGTAAGAAAATAATGGTATTTCATAACAGCTGAATATCATACATAAAGGTGTGATAGAAGTGTTTTGCAGTGACATGCTTAAAAAGAAGACTTCGGGGAAGGATAATGCAGAAAGGGATCTGGGCATTATAGTGACTTCTATCCTGAGCACAAGCAAAAAAATGCCACACCTACAGATAAGGTGAATTCCATGCTAGGGTCTGTTGGGAGAAGTTCTTTGTGTGTGATCCTTCATACCACAACATTTGAACCAGCTGTGGAGCATCATGGAGAGACTGGTAACACTCATTAGGGCTTTAGAGAACATGCCGGTGGAGGAAGGTAGAATGAATTGCCTAGAGAGTAAAGATTGAAGAAAGACATGGATAATCTAATTTTCTTTCTTTTATGTAATGAGAAAGGAAATATCTTTTATGGTCAATGTTAAAATGGGAAAGAAGCAATATGTCTAAATTATAGAAATGGAAATTTGGGTTAGACATGGAGAAAATAGTAATACCTTTCCAACAGCCAGTACCAGACTCCCCATTGTTTGAGCAGAAAAACTGTGGAAGGAGATTTAAAGGCCAGACTGGGCAACCATCCTCCAGGAGTATCATAGGAACCAATCCTACCTTCAGAAAAACGATAAAGCAAATGATCCAACAATTCTGGTAGTAGAGTTTTCTGGAGAACTTTTTGCCATTTGAACATCTCTTTTCATAGGGTTTCTTATATCACCAGTCTTCTGCAAGATACACATCATACAAGTAGCAAAGGACTACCAGACTTGCATCGATAGCTGCGCTTCCTCTCCATAACAAATGAAAACAAAGTAGTCAGTGTCTCCCTTCCTCTCTTTCTGCTTCAGCAATGAACATGCTCATGTCTGAAAACCATGTGACTTTTAAAGTGCTGGGTGATGAGGACATGACACTCATTTTCTTGATAGTGAAGGTCAGGACTGGAGTAATAAGGGACTCTTTTCATACCAAAAAGAAAAAAAAAACAAAACAAAAAAAAACAAACAAAAAATCCAAGAAAACAAACAAAAACCAAAGCAGCCTCAGAAACTTGTTTCACTTTAGATCAGATCTGCAGATGCTTGGTACAGGACTCAGTTGTCCAGGCATGAGGCTCTCTGGACAGAGACAGTTCTCTTAATCTCAGCTCTCTGTCTTCATTGTGTCTCAAACAGAGGTGCAACACATGGTTATTGCCAAGATGGCCTTGTCACATGTTCAGAATGGTTTTCTTGGCAGAACCACCCATAGTTACAGCCAAAATAGCTTTAGCAGAAAACCTTCAACAGTGGCTTCAGAAGGAAAGTACAGAATTGGATTGAAATATGGTCTTTATCCATATAAGAACCAAGGGGAATAAACCAGGATGAAACTGAAGCACTGAAGCATAGTGCTGCTTAGAGAGAGGATGTCTGGTCTTCAGCAGCAAAGTCAGCTTGGGCTTGCTTTTCTCAGTCTCCCTTCCCTCCCACGTTTTCCATGTCCGTTTAAAAAATCCTGTAAAATGTCTTTTCCCATGCTCTTCCAACTCTTTGTCATTGACACAAACCCCTGTCATGTAAAAATAAGTTCTGTAGGGAAAAAAAAAGTCCCTCTTACTTTGATATCTAGTCTGGGTTTATGCAGATAATATATATAGAGTATAGGCTGCTTAACACAATTCCTAGCAGTTTTTCTTATACAATGCTTTTATATTGTTGATAATGAACACAACTGTAACATACTGTTAGTGGAATTCTCCAACAATAGAGTAGTATAGATGAAATATGGCTAAGGCATGTTCAAAAAAGTCATGTGAAATCACTGAACCCAATCATGAAGCACATTTTCAAAACAACACAAACAGAATTATCTGGGCAACTTGGACACAGGACTACATCAGTATAGAATGTATTTTATTCTCAAAATATATTCTGGAGATTCCAAATCTAATAGTAAATCAAATGTGACTGGCTAGAGGAAAAGGATCATCCATAAACAATGAGTGACAAGTCTTCCAAGACAGGTCATTTATTCCTTGCAATGTGCCCTAATTCGGAAGCAACACTTGACAACACTCATCTCAGATGCTGTAACAATACCAGCCACGACAAGCTTCTAAAAAAGTAGTAGTAAATTTCTGGTTGTATGTCCTGCTTGTAACTATTCAAGAAAACGTTGCTTTTAAAATGAAAACCACTGTGGTCTTCTCCAGAAGCATTCAGGAATTATTCAGTGGTGGTAACTTCTTGCATTGCACTGCTTCACCTGAAAGATGAAAAGATGAAAAAAAGATGACTTTCTAGTGGATTCTACCAAAAATGAAGAGGACAGGCACAAAGCTTTTAGAAAAAAATGTACTAAACCAGGTGCAGTCTGCAGTGCTCAGCAGTCAGAAGGAAACTGCTTCTCCAGCTTCTCTGTACCCATCCACCTATGTCTTTCTTTTGACAAGGAAACGGCACTCTACGACCTGGTACCTTTCACGCTCTTCCTCCCCTCGACACCCAAGGTGGGAGAAGGGACAGGAGGCAGAGGCTGAAGGAGACCCGCGCGCTCTGGTGAGCTGCGCTCCGGGGGGGGAGCAGCGGGGCGGGGGCAGCGGTGCAGGGCTCTCCGTCCTCCCTTCCTTCGCTTTTTTTCCTAAAGTTTATTGTAAAGGGGCAACATTCGCGGGTCCGTCACGTGATCCTGTCAGGTCCTGCCTATTGAGAGCCAGACCACCCACATAGAGGACGATGGAGCTGCTTAATAGAAACAGGCATGTAATTGTGAGGCTTTCCAGCACTCGGCAGAATGTCTGCAACCTAGGAGGGTTGTTTTTTTATATTTTCAGTTCCTTTGGTGCAAAAAAGGAAGGAAGGAAGGAAGGAATTCGGAAGGAAGGAATTCGGAAGGAAGGAAGGAAGGAAGGAAGGAAGGAAGGAAGGAAGGAAGGAAGGAAGGAAGGAAGGAAGGAAGGAAGGAAGGAAGGAAGGAAGGAAGGAATTCGGAAGGAAGGAAGGAAGGAATTCGGAAGGAAGGAAGGAAGGAAGGAAGGAAGGAAGGAAGGAAGGAAGGAATTCGGAAGGAAGGAATTCGGAAGGAAGGAAGGAAGGAAGGAAGGAAGGAAGGAAGGAAGGAAGGAAGGAAGGAAGGAAGGAAGGAAGGAAGGAAGGAAGGAAGGAAGGAAGGAAGGAAGGAACTAAAAGGGGAAAGAAAAAGAGGAAAATAGGAAAATAGGAAGAAAGAAAGAAAAGAAAGAAAAGAAAGAAAAGAAAGAAAAGAAAGAAAAGAAAGAAAAGAAAAGAAAGAAAGAAGACAACACTTATGTTCCATTTAAGCCGCCAGTACCAGTGAATGAGGGCGCACCCAGACCTCCAGCACGGCTCTCCCCGAGCGGCTCCTGCAAGGGCAGTGATGGTAGGTGCCTTCCCTTCGGCGGGGCGGCCGCGGGCCGCGGGCCCCGGAGGACAGGGCCCGGGCCCGGGGCGGTGTTGGAGGGGCTGCGCGGGGCCTCCCCGGGGCCCGGAGCTGACGAAAGGGGCGGGGGGAGCCTCCCTCTCGCCGTCGGGGGCCGGGGCTACCGACCGGGCAGCGGGTGCGGCCCGAGCGGGGACGGCAGCGCGGGGCACGGCGGGTGGAGTGTGGCGGGGGCTCGGCGTGAGCAGGGGCGGCGGGGCTCCCCCGGGGCTAGGCGCTGCTCCCTCTCGCCCGGCTTGGCGGTGCGGTGGCTCTGAGCTGCGGTAGGGATGCGCGGCGGGTACTCGCCGCTGATGGGAGACGGCTCCTGAGGTGACTGCAGTCCCGCAGAGGACGGCAAACGAGTCCCCGGTCTCTGAGTTTCACACCTGTGTGAGCTTTGGTCCGAACAAGCTGCCTCGCGGGGGGCAGAAACTTCTCTGGGGCTAGGCTCTACAAGACGGGGCCGCCTTAGGCTGAAGTCAATACTGGCTTCAGCCTCCGGCTTCAGGATTGGGCTCCGCATGGGGCTGGTACCGGGCACATCAGGACCGCTACAGCGCTGCTGTCACCGGTTTCCTGCGTGCTGTCTCACTGCTTCCAGGGACTGGAGACTGGGGGGATGTTCAGTGACAGATGTCTCCCTCTCTGCTGCCTTAGTCCCACTTTGGGAGGTAGACCTGGGGGAGGCAAAAGCGCGGAGGGGAGTGGGGAGACATCTGGTGTCGTTAGATGGTTTTAAAAGAAGTGTTGGAGCCAAGGTGGGTATTTCACGGCTCCTAACCTGATAGCCTCTACCAGCTGTGGTTACAGAGTCTCACCTTGTTTCGGCACCAGTCTCATAGGTGTATCTAGTTTCCGGTTAGGGCTACTAGGGGCGTTGTGTGTCTGGATTATAATATGACGTTGT
>NC_138822.1:42542903-42790697 GCF_965178545.1 Coloeus monedula | reverse complement strand
AGTGATTGTAGTTCAGAAAAACACCAAGCTCTTTTAGGGTCTATGTTACCAATGCACTTTCTTACTCTATGTTCAATAGATTTCTTGTTCCTGATTTTATTTCTTTTCCCCAGCTATTCTCCACAGAAATTGAAAATAATAGTAGCCAGAATGATCAGATAAACATTCAAAAGTTCAGAAACATCTTCAAAAATCTTGAAATCCTGACATGGACACATTGGCTTTTTCTTTGAGATGCCCTGTCCTTACATAAAGAGATTAGGAATGTGGATCTTGGTGTTATGGCAAAGATACATTAAAAAATAAATCAGATCACCTATCTACTGTAACAGACAGATGGATATATAGCTAGTTAGCTAGCTAGGTAGATAGATTAGGTGAGAAAAGTGTATGTCCAGGAAAGAACTCTGACTGTAGTTTCACAATGGTGAATTTTGAATTTGGCACATCATGGGTATGCAACCTGTATTTTCTGTTGTCTGACAGCTTCGTGTATCTTTGGTTGGAAACAGTTTTTTGCTGAAGGAGAACACTCTACTTTTTTGCTTCTCTGTAAAGCTTTGTAAATGCCTCTTATGTAATTTTTTGCATTGCCTGATATTGCAGCATCAAGCATGCTGAGTAACACACCTACTGGAAAAGCACTCTCCTGTCTGTTTTGACAAAGGCACGTGCCAGTAGGCATTTTGAGCCCGTCAAAAAAAAGTTGATTATCTAATTATTGATATACTTAGACTCTACAATCCTACATCCTAGTTCTAATACAGTTGATGTGATTTTTAGCATAAGCCTTGTCTAAAGTGAAAATTATCTTGAGGGAGCAAGGAGCTGTAATGACCTTTAAAATACCCATATATACTTTATTGACTAAAATGCAGAGAAGACAAGGTAGACAATAAACCATATTGAATATGCATTACATGGCAGTAGGGTGGGGGGGGGAATAATTTGTCTGAAATCGAGTAAATAGCCAATAAAAATTCACCTTGTCTCTATATTGTCCTAGGAGAGGCAATCACATTTACATTTATTAGAAGTAATGATGTAGTGTCCTGCAGATAATTAACACAATAAAATGCTGTTAATTTCACAGTGTCATTAAAAAATTTGCCAGTTTAAATTAGAAAGTGATTAACCCTCTGAGCAAGGCAATGACATTTCCATTCCCAGTCTGTGAATTAAATTTGCAAGATTTTTTTTTTTGCTTTGAATGTGAAATACTCCACTGATGTTGTCCTTTACTTTTCCACCCTTCCACTCTGTCCAGTAAGGAAATTCACAGGCTAAACTGTGTGAATTCATTACTATTTCACACAGCTAAGGCAAGCTTATACCACAGGCACGGATGTGTTAGTTACTAGAGGATAAAGTCTCTCTAAATGAAAAAAAGAACTAATAACCCCTGATAAGCAGAAGTTCACTGAGTAATGAACTCCTTGTTGGTGCATGTAAGAGAGAAAGGTTTTTCCATTAATGAGGTGTCTCCAGAAAGATTTTCATTCTGTATAATGACAGCAAATCCTTAACCTTTTGCCTGGACACTACTTTATCCATTTACTGTATCTACTTCTTCCACAACCTGCTTTAATTAATACCTTAAAACAGGAATAAACTCATTAAAAGAATAGATTTATTGCACAGTAATTTAAATACTCTAACTAAAGTGAAATCCTCTTAAAGAATGTTTAATGAGGGGACAGAACCATGAACGAATGAAAACTCAGGTCAGTCATAGGATGGTCCAACACATTAAAGCAACTCTTAACTGAATAATTTAATGCATGAATTTACATGGCTGTTAAAAATATGGTTGATTAGGCACACCCACTAAAAAAATTCAAGATACATGAATAAATTAGCAATGTAAAAAGACTATACTTTAACGGAAAAAATATTTCCAAGGTACATAAGTTTAATTGACAAATCCTGTTAACTAATAATGAGATTTAGGCTCAAACACTGCTAAAATTTAATTAGAAAGAAAATCCTAAATAGTATCCTGTAGCTTTACCATATGTTCCATATGTTCAGGGTTCTTCTTATTATAAGGAAATACCTCCACTGGAAAACTTGTTTCAGCAGACAAGGGAAAAAAAAAAGATTAATGCAGTACATTCTCCATACCACCCTTGCCTTTCAGTTACACCATTCCCCAAATGACACCCATGCTCAGAGTGCAGTGACCACGCAAAGATTTTGACAAAGCCATTGATTGCTGGATTTTTGGTAGGTACCAAATCATAGATGAGCTTGACGCCTTCATAATATCTCACTGGCTCCTGTTCCAGGTGAAGTCTGAGCCACTGTCAACACTTGGGGATCAGAAACTCAGCTTGAGTCGTCTAAATCAGCATGAAGCAGCCTCCTACAGTGCACTGATAGCCACCTACACTCAAGTGCAAAATCTAGACCAGACTCAGAAGCAGAACAAGACTTCATCTTTGTTCTCCCTGCAGAGAGATGGGGTGACATTTAAAGTAAAGAGTATAATAATTTTTGCTATCATCTGGGTTTGTCTCTTTAACAGAAGTTTTTAAAGAAAATCATCAAACATGCACTTGCTTGATACAACTCTTTAATAAGTTATTGTACCAATTTATAGAAAATACATAAGCTTGGATTCTCAAATACTTTTTATGTAAATCAAGTAATTGTTTCTCAATTATTTAAGGTACTGAAAGAAAATAGTAGTTGTCTTCCTTCTTTATCTACCAATACCTACTTCAGGCCTTGTGAAGTCATGTCCTCCAACAAATTCACCAACAGAGGTAGTAGCAGCTGCAGCAATTGTAAGAGAAAAGAAGGCCTGAAGCCAAAGAGTTCAGCTTTAGATAGTCCAGAGGAAAATTTGAACAGTAGACACAAACAGGAGGAGTTACTAATTTTGGTTTGTCATGATAAAGACACCACAACCAAAATCCCTTTTTAAGGAAGCATCTCGAACCTCTATGTCCATTTCTGCAGAGCAGCCTCTCTACAGAAGTCTCCTCATCAGCTTGCATTTAGGGAACATCCAGACACATTCAGAGAAGGCACTAAGCCACCTGCTAGTAACAGGTAGCAGGAGGTAACAATCTCCTGCCTCTTTCAGATGTACATTTTGAGTAGTTCACCTCTTCTGTTTCTTCAGCAACCCATTTTTTTCTCCCCAAAGAGCCAAAGATCTGACCTTCTTCTACACAAAGTCCTTCCCAGGTTTCTGATTGTGCCTTTCTAACACCCACTTAATATTTACTTACGGACCAGGGACTACTGTTCCCCTGGCACCTACTGGCAGTTAATTCCTGGAAGAAGAGACATAGTCCCACGTCTGCACTGGCCCAAGACTACTTCTATAGGGAAAAGAATTCTCCTACGGCAATTCTTCAGCACAACCAATTCACTGGTTCTCATATAAAGATGGATTTATAGAAAAATAATCACTTTATACTTCCCCAAATTTCTTGGGCAGAAAAAAATCTGGTTTTGTTAACTTATTAAACTATCTGTTTTCATATTGGGAGATTAAAAAGAAAAAAAAAAAAAAAAAGGAAAATAAATGTTTGGAAGCTACCATATACAAAATAAGAAAGGTGTAAAGGGTGGAGAGGAAAGGTAGTAAAAAAAACCCCTTCCACACAACTATCAAGTTGACAGATATTAAAGCAGAGAACTGACAGTAGTTGCTCTTGAATGAGTATTCAACAGCACTACAAATCTGAGTAATACAGAAATTTCCTTTACAAATATTGTCAACATTAATCTTTTCCAAAAACCCCCAATGACATGCTTTTCTCCTTCATGCACAATGGTTTTATATTACTGTAGAAATGTTATGGGTAGCACCTGCTACATATAACATTGCAAAATAGTTTGTATACTTGTCTTTGCAGATTCATGACTTCCTGGACCATTCATTTTTGGGACCAGCAATTTTTTGCAGTTTTTATCTCTGCCTGAAAGTAAGTACCTTTTAGAGTCCCCTGCAGCTATTTTTTTAAGTTGAATGCAGTTGAAAAATAATAATTCACATTCTCATTTAAAATCATGACTGTTCTCTTTTTTATGAAACAAAAATACAGAGTTCAGATCTCTGAAATTTGAAAACTGACTTTTGACAAGAGTTTGAAACTGTACATTTTCTAGTTTTGACAGCCAAAAAATTGTGGAGCATCTGGCCTGAGAGCAGTTAATATCACTGAGAGAAGTGGACGACCATTTGGATACAGAATTCTTTCACTGAAGCAGTCAAATCCCTAATGAAGCACTCTAGCTCTGCATCAGCTCAGAGTGAGCTGTGGCTATGCAAAAATGTGCTGAGCCCATTATTTGACAAATAAGACAAGTTGTCACTGCTGCTGAAAGTGGACCAAATGGATGGTGCAGAACTATTTCTGAATGCAGATTATTTATTGGTTTTATCATATGAAGGTTTCATGCATAGAGTCTAATGTGTGTGGAGATTTCATGACATATACTTTTGCTCTTCTATAAAAGGAACTAAAAGCTAAGAAAATGAAATTTTATGTTTTACAATGAAACTGTAAAATATAAAAACTGGTTTTGATAGAAATGGTGTAAAACTTGAATTTTGGATGCAATTTATTTTCAGTCTCATTCATCTGATGCATTTCTACAGCTTACTGATATGGTCAGGATATCTTTTGGACTTTAAAGTTCCAGCTTCTTTTTACAGATGATGTTAAAATTAACTAAAATTGCTGTGCTAACACCTCAGACAAAAAAACCCATGGATTTTCTGGGTAGAACTATCACTGGATAATAGGGTGTGGCTGTAATAATTTAGAAATTTCCATCCCAACTACCAAAATTAAAATAAATATTGGTTATTCATTCTCAGGAAAGAGTGCACATGAGTTAAGTGATACCCCTAGATTTCAAATTAGTGTGGCCCAAGGCAAAGCTTTGCAAAGATTACAAAATTGAGTTTCATATGACCATGAACCTGCTGTCATATGTAGGAAAGGGGCTATCCCACCCTTTCCTACGACACAAGCTTTGACTATATCTGCATCCTATTTCTTACTCCCCTGCCCTGTGGGCATCTTGTTAACACATCTTGTAAGCTGCTTAAAAAGGTATTTCACATCCTGTCAGTCTTTCTCTTAAAATTGTTCTCCACATTTATTTTCTTGTGCTGTTAAAGACAAAGTTGATGAGGATTCAGCTGCTGGTGTCCCTACCCTGTAGATGTGTGATTCTCGTGGTGAGAACCATCACGGAAACAGTAGAATTGATATCTACTCTCCTTGTTCCCTGAGACCCTGAAAGGAGTGATGTCCTTTGTTCTTCTCCTTCCATTGTCTCTATTTGCTGTAGGTCATTGCTGGAGCAGAGCCCAATACTGCCATTCTGTTGCTCTGTTCTGTTGAAATAAAGGACTGTGCAGTCCTCTAAAATCAGAACTGACCATTGAAGGATGTGAAGCATGGAGTGGCAGAGTCTGTTCAAGGCCCTTTGCCACAAGCCAGTCACCATCTGCACAGCATATCCTTGTGGTGCGTATTCAGGTTAGATAATCTGCCTGTGTGCTTTTCTTTCTCTGGAGTTCCTGTGAATGTGAGGACATCCTCCCACAACATCTTGCTCTCTAGAGAGAAATCTTTCTCTAGAGAGAATGATTTGATGGGTGGGCTGTTAGGTGGATAAGGAATGGGTTGGACGGTTGTATCCGGAGGGTAGCGGTCAATTGCTCAGAATCCTGATGGACATCAGCGACAAATGATGTCCCTCAGGGGCCCAAACTGTGACCAGTGTTATTTAATGTCTTCATCAATGACTGTGACAAAGGGAACAAGTGCACCCTCAGCAAATTTGCTAATGATGCCAACCTGAGTGATGCAGTTGACACGCCTGAAAGACAGGATACCATCCAAAGAAACCTGAACAAGCTTGAGAAGTGAGCCATGGGAATCTCATGAAATTTAACAAGACCGGGGTTCTGCACCTGGGTCAGGGCGACCCCTGGTATCAACACAGGCTGGGTGATGAACAGATCCAGAGAAGCCCTGCCAAGAAGGACTTGGGAGTGCTGGTGGATGAGAAGCTGGACATGACCCAGCCATGTGCACTGGCAGCCCAGAAAGCTAAACATGTCCTGGGCTGCATCCAAAGCAGGGGAGGGGATTCTGCCCCTCTGCTCTGCTCTGGTGAGACCCCACCTGCAGTGCTGCATCCAACTCTAGGGTCCCCAGCACAGGAGGGACATGGAGTGAGTCCAGAGGAGGCCACCAAAATAATTAGGGGGATGGAGAACCTCTCCTATGAGGAGAGGCTGGGAGAATTGGGACTGGATAAGAGAAGGCTTTGGGGTGACCTAATTTTTGCCCTCACAGTCTCTGAAAGGAGCCTATAAGAAAGATGGAGAGAGACTTCTTACAAGAGCATGTTTTAACAGGTCAAGGGGAAATGGCTTCAGATAAAAAGAGGGTATGTTTAGATTAGATATGAGGAAGAAGTCCTTTACTATGAGGGTGGTGAGGCACAGGAACAGGTTGCCAGGGAAGTTGGGGATGTCCTATCTCTGGAAGTGTTCAAGATGAGGCTGGATGGGGCTCTGAGAAACCTGGTCTGGTGGAAGGTGTCCATGTCTGTGACAGGGGGATTGGAACTACATGATCTTTAAGGTCCCTTCCAACCCAACCCTTACTGATTCTAAGATTCCATGATTCACCTATACATACTCAGATTCAGGATGAGGCTAACTTTAGTCCGATTAGCTGTTTTCTTAAACAATTCCTCTTCTTGAAGATATTCAAGAATCTCCAGGATTGACAGGGTTGCCACAATTTTTATTTGCCCTTTGCACACATACTGCTGTAGACATTATGGCATTTTGGGTAGACAAAGAAAAACTCTTTGTTTTGGCAAAACAGAGGAATCATAGCACCCCAACTTGGAATTAGGATATTTTTCTCTTACAGGAAATTCTGCATAAATATTTCAGGACTACCGCACATCATTGTACTGAGAACTCAACCCTTGATCATTTAATTGTGATTTGTTTCCAGACAAGACATTATACGATTAGATACGGAGTAATTTTTTCACATCTGTTAAACGAACAGAGAAAGAACAAATGCTTTTAGACAGATAGTTCTTAACAACAGTTTGTGAAGATCTTGCACACATTCAGATTTCAGGAATGGTTCATTGAAACTTCAAAGTTCATTGAAGTTGGTCTTACTGATACTCATCTTGTAATGAACATGACAACACTTGGCAAACGTTCATAAAAATGTTGGGGGTAACTTTCCTAATATATTATTCCTCATCACTAAGGAAAATATCATTCATCTATGTTGTGAGCATTACATTAAATTATCTAAGAAGTTCTTGGCAGTGCATTCTGAAATGAATGAACCAATAGAAAAAATACTTTGGCTTGATAATTCCTTCTCCATTATGGGCAAAAATTCAATGCTTATACTTAAGTCAATAAATGCTGCATGTCAATACCTTCATTAGTGATTTCTGAAGGCTTTGTTCACTCTTTCATTCTTCTCTTCTTACATTTACTAACAAAAGTGCAAAATGTATACTCTGAAATACTATAGATCTTATTTTGTTGCCATTGGCAATGAGATTCTTGTGTTAAAATGGTAGAGACTGGTAACCGTGGATCTAATACTAGAAGAAAATTAATCCAGTAAAGCAGCTGGGACCCACTGGGGGTGTTCAAAAATACTAAAAAAAGTACACTGTTCTTTCAGCATTTGGAGATTAATGCTGACTTTTCTACAGAAAACTTATCAAATTACTGCAAAATATCATTTTCATATCTTAGTAAATTCCATTCCTCCATAAGTATGATGTCTCATTTTATTCTGACATATGTTGTTACACCATTTGAGAAATTTAGCTACAAAATAATCTTAAAGTTTATGTATAATTTCACACTTTATCATTCAGTTCATTTTCTTCTAATCTAACTAAATACCACACTTGTGAACAGAGAATGAGTCCGTGATTAACAGGTATTTGCTGGTACCTCATGGATCAGCTGGCATGAATTGCCAGACTGTGATGTTTCACCACTGTTTACTTTTTTGTCAGCACCAGAAGACATGGACTAGTCATGTCTTGTTCTATATTCATGCCATGCAGTCCATGCTTTGAATTTCTAAGCTCATATTTTAATCACTATAGCATGAAAATTAAACTTGGCTTTAAGTCCAGTTACAAGAAAGCTAACATTTGTAACAATAGATTTCTCACAGAATATTTAAAACACTGCAGGTTGGTTAAAAATCAACAAGCTTCCACAAAGGCTAAAATAATTTAGCTAAATAGGAAGTGTTACATATCACATTGATATTTACAAGAAGTTCAGTACTTCATTTAAGTTTCCCTTAACACACTTGACTTACTGATTTTATATCAATACATTGAGCACTTAATTTCCTCAGGGAGATAAGAGTTTGTTCCAAAGGACTTCTCACTGGAATAAAGAAAATAATGGTGGTGGATGACATGCAGTAAAAAAGTTGTGACTGGCCTGTGAAGCCAATTATCTACTTCTAGTTCACCAGCACTTTGACATTTCCTTGGTAAATATTTTACAGTTTCATGCTTAAGTGAGTATATCAGGTGTGAGTGTATAAAGTGGTGGTGGTATTATTATTATCATCATCATTATAATTATTGTCATTATTATTTTGAAAGGAAGAAATTTAAAATGGGCTGGAATAAGAGGTGACTTAAGGTACACAATCCCACAAAACTCTTCAGCAAGCACTTAGCTTTAGAGGTCGCTGCTTTTTTAGTAAATAGGACCACTCATGGGTCTGTTTTCTGTTCTTTGCTCAGTAACTATTCAATTCTATTAAATTATTAACTTAATTAAATTCTGTTAATTATTTAATCAGCATTAATTATGTTAATAGTGTTTGACATCACGTTATAGAAAAACCAGGCATAGATTTGTATTCTTATGACATTTTATCTTCGCCTTAAATGTACTATAAGAACTGAAAATATAGAACTGTAGATTATTAAACACCAGTCTTAAATAAAACTGGAATGTATGTGAAGTGCACAGCACAAATTAAAGCACCAACATCTGAATGTAGCATGTGCCACCCAGTGTGAATAACAGTGGAATAGGTATTAGTTTCACAGCCCACAAAGCTCAGAGGCTACAGTTTGTGCACTTGAAAGCTACTCGTCCATTTCATATTTGCTCATCTGTTAATTCTGAGTTACTTAACCCCTTGGCAGAACATACCCAGCCACACAACCATTATTAAAGGCCTGATTTTTCTCAGAAGTCAAAATATCTTTTGCTCTTCTCTGCATGCTTGACACCTAAAACCATAGCAAATTTGAATAATCAGTTATATGTATGAGTATTTTTATCAAAAAACAAGAAAGAAAGTTTTAAAGTTTAACAACATTAAACCTTAAAACTGCATACTGTGGGGGCCATAAACTTTGAGTTAATTTTTGCTCTGATGAGGTAAGGCTGTCCACCTCTAAAGGCAAGAAGGTGTACAACACGATCAGCAGACCAAAAGCAAATATGATAAAATCAGAGCATAGGCTACTGTATGCCTTTCACATTTATCAGGGAGATGAAAATCATCTTCATCGGGGAAGAAATGGTATAGTAACAACCAAAATCTCTTGAGCAAATGAAGAGCCACAGGGATGGGCTGAGGAAAACACATATATAAAAAACAAAGGTCACTGCAGACCACTCCACTCTCATAAAAAAACCCCACATGTGACAAAACACATTTTAGAAGCCAAATGACCAAAATCAGTAAAAAAATTATAATAAGAAAAAATAAAAGACAAAGTTAATCCATGAACATGACTATTATACAGCATTTTACAAGTGAGTTAGGCAAAAGAATTGTTCACCTCCAGCTTCAGGTAAAAAAAAAAAATAGAGAGGAAAAGAATATATGAGAAGTTCATGAGCCTATAACAAGTCATGGATTTCCATTTTGGCAGCTGGTTCAAGATCTAGAGAAATATTAGTGTATGCTACTCGGCAAAAGGAATTTGTAACTTTCTCTCATTGAAGATGGAGGAGGTCATGAGGCCAGTGCTTTGCCTTCCTGAGTCAAATTTCATACTGTTCAAACTTTCTCAAGATGTACCAGCTTGTGTTGTGTAACCCATGACCGGCAGTAGGCGCTTCAGTTACCACTGTAGCAGCAGCAAAGGCTAGTGCCTTAAATCAGAAGCAGCAAAGAAGAGTTTCATTAATTCCTTTAATGTTCCTTCTACACAAAAATGCATTTCCTTAATATATATTTCAAAAAATGGATTTGACAAGACAGCGTTTGCTGCAAAGCTCAAATTGTCATGAAATTTACATTATAAAGGTTGACAATATGATCATTATATTTAAAACCTCTTGAACAAGATCCTTTCCACACTGATGTCAAATTACTTGAATTCAAGCGGTGTTATGGCCCATCCTGATGTTCTGTAGGGATATTTCCAAAGAAAATCAATCTATTCTGATGAGATTTATTCTCTTGTGGCACTCTCAAAATTCATATTGCAGGAGTTAAGCATAGAAATTCTTTTGAATTTGCCACGTTTTATAAACACTGCAAAGATTGAAACAATGTTAATAATGGCCAAAAGAATTTATCAGTACATACATGATAGAGCTAGTGTTAACACTGCCTTTTCTTCAGACATCAGTATGGACCAGTCTATGTGAATAAGAAAAGTGTTTTGTCTGTCTACAATTTAACAGCTGTGCAGAAATGAATGAACATATACATGATGATAGAGCATGGAAATTTCACTCATTTTACATTTCTACAATGTTTCCATTTTTTGTAATTTTAGCATCTGTCTTGTAACATTTGGTGATTTTCTCAGCATTTCAGGTCTGAAATCATGAGTTTATGGGAGGTTCCAAATAGCATTCTATTCTCTATTTTAAGGGGGGGATAAAAAGGAAAAAGGACACAGGGGATGCTAGATCTCACAGAATGTGGCTGTCTTGGTTCTGGCCAGGGCAGGGTTAACTTTTGCAGTAGCCAGGAGGGGGCATGGCTAGGACACAGAGGTTATTCTATACTACTTCATGTCATTTCCAGGGGGCAGGGAGAAGGGAGTCTTTTCTGGGGAGAATGGGTTCCTTCCATTTGAGTTTCCTTCCATGATGGAAGGAGCCATTATCTATTATTGTGTGTTTTTTCTGTGTGAATCATTCCTCTTCTTACACCTTTTGGTATTAATATTGTTGCTGTTACTGCTCATTTTCCTATCTCATTGCTCTTTCCGGTAATTTGTTCTAATCCCAACCTGTGATCTTTGTCCTTTGTGGCTCCAGTTGGAGGTGGGGGAGGGAGAGCAGTGTGTGTTTTTTCTGTGGGAGTACTAAACTGGAGACTACAATTCCTAAACCACAACAGTGGCTATTTTCAACTGCCTGAGATAACATTTTCTGAAAGTGAAAATACAAATGTAAATAATACCTCTCTTTTTTTCATTTTATATATGAGTAAAACATAAGATATTTCAGGATCTGTCCCAATATTTGTCCCAGTGCTTGTAGCACTGGGATTTGCACCCATAAATAGACAGTGTTATTCTAATCTGAATAGATCTTCCTGTAACAAATCATAAACTATGAACATATCTGTAGGAGACATTAACCTAAGCAAGAACTGAAGACCATAACAAAAGGCAAACAGAACATAATCAATCAGTTGCTTTAACATAACTATAAAAACAAGGAACAAATATTTTTCAAAGCATTAGAAACTTAGTTAAGATCTTCTACTGAATTCTAATAGAGAAAACACAGACCTTAGCAATTCAGATGTCCAAGAAAGATGAAACATTCCAAAATGAAAATACATATTAAAAAATTTTTACCCTAAGTTAAGCCAATAAAGCCCCTTAAAATATAGAATCAAACAATCACAGAGACAATTAGGTTGGAAAAGACCTCTAAGATCATCAAGTCCAGCCTATGACCAAACATGACCTTGTTAACTAGACCATGGCACTGAGTGCCACATCCAATCTTTCCTTAAATACCTCCAGGGACAGTGACTGCACCAACTCCCTGAGCAGCCAATTCCAATGCCCAGTCAGAAGAATATGAATATAGAGGAATATGATAAAATTATCAATACATACTAATGTCTAGAATTATTTCAATTAATGAGATTAGCAGGAAAAAACATCCAGAAGGACAAAACCTCATGCACCTTTACCTCCATCAACAGCTGAATCAAATAATCTGTTAATCACAAAAAGGAGAACAACACCTGTATACACATACAGTCTGTAGGATATGATAACATCCAATGCAATCAGGAAATATTTGAGTTGAGGAGAGGCTTGTACATGAAGACGGGAAATTACAAGACAAGACATTTCTGAATCTAGTGAACAGAAACCTCAGCATGTCAGCTGGGGAAGGCATGGTATGAGAAATGCAGTTGTGATGAATTAATCACTATGAGAACAGTGAGATAAAAGTCTTCCACTATCTTGGACTTATTTTTCAGCCCTTGTTGAGGAAAAGGATAATGTTCCACTTTTGAGATGTGCAATTCCAGAAGTCTAAAATCCAAACTTTTCTATAACAATTAATTTATTTCCAGTGCAAGTAACATTTATCTGAATCAGGATATTAGAAAAGCTGCTATGCAGTTACACCACTTTTTTGTTTTTTATACCACAGATTAGTTAGCCTTAATACAACAACCGCATTTTACTGATACAGCACTTCTTGCAAGGATTTTGCAAATAAGAACTCTTTTATATCTCATCATGGTGCGCCTTGAGACTTGTGCTGCCATCGTGGGCAGCAAAAAAAGAGGTGGGTTGGTTGCTATAGGATTTCTCACACAACCTCATCAATTCCTTTTTTCCAAGAAAAAGACCCACCATGGTATTTCTCATCAATCTATTAGTTTATGCCTTTTCTTTAATTCTTGTCTTGAAAGCTCACATGTACTTACAGCAGGCATTACGTTATTCTTTAGGATTCCACATTTTTTCAGTTTTAGTCTCTGTCCTGCTGCCTAGTTGCCCTCTCCTAACAACTTTTATACCCTTCTGTCAAATATAATTGAAACTGATCAACAGGATTGAGTCTGAAGGCACTTAGGTCCTACAGGTGTCATGAAAATTGGCATCTGGAGAGAAAGACCTTATCATCTCCTGAGGGAAAGGATGAAGCAGAGGCAAAATTTTTCTTCTTCCATTTTGTAAGCCAGTCAGCACACACACAGCCGAAACAGTCACAGTAAGTACTGCCTTTGCCAAGTACTCTGTTTGACCTCATTGCAGGAAATGGGTAGAAATCTAACTAACCTTACCTATGATATCAGTAATCACCTCCTACCTCTCAATTTCCCTGAGTCCTATGGGGCTTGTTCCCCCAGAGACACAGGTGCAAGATGTTGCCAATGTGCTGACAAAAAGACCCATTACTCTCTGAAACACAGAAAAGGCAGGCATACAGGTTCTCCAGCAAATTACCCCACCAAAGAAAGAGGTGAGAATACAGCTTGTCCCACATCAGAAAATCCCCTGTTTAAACCTATTAAGAGCCCTGGACCCCATGCAGTTTTCGAAAGCCAAAAACTGCTGATCATTTGTTCTGTGGTTTCTTGTCTTCATTTTATGTGTGTTCTCTAGTTCTTATCAGAAAAACAGCCCTGATTTTTTATCACATTTCAAACTTGGAAATCACTTTTAACCATTATTATACTGAGTTAAGCCACACCTGATTCTGCTTCCAGTTAGAATGCTAATTTACTAAAGCTTGACCTGTGTCAACATGCTGTGTTTATTTAAAAATTCTTGTAATGACCAGACTGGATTTTGCTCCCTCCTTCCCAATATCGCTAAAACATTATAAGCTGACAGTTCGCTAAACACCTGACTTGTTTCAACACTTCTTTCAGCACACTTCATTTTTAATAAACTGCCATTGTAAGTGGTTTTTTCCTATCCTGTTCTATACAGGATGAGGTCAGGTCAATGAACAGCTGAAGCCTCTTCTTTGTTTTCCCCCTGAGTCAGTAATAATGAATGTATTGTTTGTGAAAGGTTTAGAGCTGATAGCAAAAATAGAGGTAGCACTAATCTGGCCTTTGGCTGTCAGAGCAACTTGATTCTGAATTCATTGCAAGGGGGTGAGAACCACCATCTCCTGGGTAATAATTCAATCCTATCTTTCTGTTCATTGAGCCCATAGACTTCCTTTGCCACATTAATTCCGCTTGAACTATAATAACCTCCTGGCTGGCAACTGCTATTGATAAATCACAAGAAAAACTGGCAAACTGACATTGGAGGTGGACAAGCAATTGTGCACAATAGAAAAATTCAAAATGAAGTGTGATCAATAACTAGTATTGTCAGGAAAAAAAAAAAAGTATTGCTTTTTTTCTCATTTTAGACAGATTAAGACATTTTACAAGCACTCAGACTACTGGAGATTTTGAATACCCAGTACTATTTTACTTCAGGCAGAATTTTTCAATCAACTTTTAGTTAATTAAATATGAAACAATCCAAATTACATTAACCAATGCCTGCTTTCACTCCAGTTTACAGTATCATCATAATACTTCGTTCTTCTGTCTCTTTATCTATTTTTGCAGGGTTTTATGCTTCACTCGTGCAGGAGCTCTCAAGAACCAGCCCTGGAGGATGCCCACTGTATTCAGTGAGTCCCTGCATGATA
This sequence comes from Coloeus monedula, assembly GCF_965178545.1. Taxonomy (NCBI): domain Eukaryota; kingdom Metazoa; phylum Chordata; class Aves; order Passeriformes; family Corvidae; genus Coloeus; species Coloeus monedula. The sequence goes on along the minus strand of NC_138822.1, from coordinate 42,776,014 downwards.
ACAATCCGACTGTCAGGAACGAAATCATCTGTGGCTACTTATTTATTGGAGGAAAAATGAACCTTGCAACCTACTTGTCCGTAACTAGAGCACATAACCGTCTATTGTCATTACATGCCATCCTCACCTTCACCTCATTTTAAATTTCCTGTTGCATTTTATATGCTGCATCTTTTCCCCAGTGGCTCTGATCTTCAAAAACTCAGAGGTCTGCATAACTTCATTTATGCAAGCAATCTAACCAAAATCAAAAGGACTATATGCAGCTAATGAAAATACACATGGTTTATAAACCCATGAGAGACAAAGGACTTAACGATCTCTTCAAGAGTGGATTTCATCTTGTAAAATGCTCATGGCTCACACAATTCCAGGATAACATGAACCTCGGTGAGGAACTTGTTCATAATTGATAAGGCTGATCAATATTTGGCAATTCCCTCTGTGAAGTGCATATAGGTTCACATTCCAATTTATAAAGAAAACTACAAAAAAATAAAAACTGCTTTAAAAAGGCAAGCACCTGGGATTACTATTTAAAAAAGGAAAACAGATGAGGTGGTTGTTATTTTCAATTAAAATTTAACACAGATGTTTCCCGTAGTAATAAGGCACATACATTCCATTTGAAAGAAAGTAATTTGAGCTTCTGTTTTCATTTTTTTCTTTAGTACAACTAGGAAAACAAACATTTTTGAAATAATTTCATTTTGTTTTTAAACTTCCTGTGCTAAAAAAGAACATTTCCTACAACCTGTGCTGATTACCTTCCATTTTGCATATGGCATTTTATTTACAATTTCAAAATGTACTGTGGTAGTCAAGTGAAGTACACATTTCACCTTGAATGTGTTTTTGTCAAGGCTCGTTTTAGCCACAATATAATACCTTGCTCCAATTACTCTGAAATTTTTATATTTTGTGCTTGCTAGCCATCTGTGGTTTTTTTCTTTTTTGTTAATCCTCCCCCCCCCCCCTTCTTTTCCAGTTGTCAGTGGATCTCAGAATATTACAGAATAGTTAGGGTTGGAAGGGACCTCTGGAGATCATCCAGTGCAACCTGCCTGACAAGGCAGGGTCACCTGGAGCAGGTTACACAGGAATGTGTCCAGGTGGTTTTTGAATGTCTCCAGAAAGGGAGAATCCATGACCTCTCCAGACAGCTGTTCCAGTGCTCTGACACCCTCAGTGTAAATAAATTCTTACTCGTGTTGAGGTGGAACTTCTTGTGTTTTAGTTCAGGGCCATTGCTCCTTGTCCTCTTGCTGGGCACCACAGAAAAGTCTGTCATGATGCTCGTGACACCCACCTTTGAGCTATTTCTGTGTATTGATGAGATCCCCTCTCAGTCTTCTCTTCTCCAGACTAAACAGGCCCAGCTCCCACAGTCTCTCCTCCTAAGAGAGATGCTCCAGACCCCTGATCATCCTTGTGGCCCTCCACTGGACCGTCTCCATTAACTCCTTGTCTCTCTTGTGCTGAGGAGCCCAGAACTGCACACAGCACTCCAGGTGTGGCCTCACTAGGGCCGAGTAGAGGGGGAGGATCACCTCCCTCAACCTGCTGGCCACACTCTTCCCCATGCACCCCAGGATGACATTGGCCCTCCTGGCCACAAGGGCACTGCCAGCTCATGGACAGCTTGTGATCCACCCAGAGTCCCAGGTCCTTCTCTGCCGAGCTGTTCTTCTCTGCCCAGCCTGTGCTGGCACTTAGGGCTGTTCCCCACCAGGTGCAGGACCTGACACTGGCCCTAACTGAGACTCCACCCAACTCTCCAGCTTTATACGGCCCTGCTGAATGGCAGCACAGGCTTTAGGTGTATCAGCCACGCCCCTCAGTTTTGTAGGACTCATAGGTAAGAATTTCGTTCAGGAACGTGAACTGCTACCACAGAGACCACCTACCTACCTTAAAGAGTGTCTCAAAGCTGCCACATCTGTGATGTGAGGATGATTGTACCAGAGAAGCCCTCCTGTGTACACTGATGGCCACATGGGACCAGTGGGAGACAGCATGCAGAGCTTCACACTGGGTAATTCACAGAGATTAAAAAGATAAAGCAGGGTGTGTTGTGAGATCAACTGTGATGAATAAAGGAAAAAAAAAAAGAAGAGTAGGATGAATACTTTCACTCCACTGGGAAGATGAGAACTACTTAATATGTTGGTGGGCATCCCTAGAATGGATTTTTAATCAACAATTCTCATTTACTGGAAGAGTGAGCCTATGAACAGACTAATACTACTGAGTGACATTATGGGCCATTCATCTGCTTAACTTGTCTGAAAATTTGAGCCACCAGTGAAGGATTATTATTGATTTTCAGGCTGTCTTTGTTAAATGCCTGATATACTGTACCACTCTCTTATTCCACTCTCCCTCCATTGTCACTGATATTAAAATGAAACCCACCTATTATCAAATCAATCATGCCTGATAAAACTACTCAGACTAAAATGATGTGCATCATATTTACCCACTGAGATTGAAAGGTAGAATTTCAATCACTCAGGAAATGTGCTTTTTATTTATTTATTTATTGCTTTTGATAAACTGGGAACTACTGCAGCAATTAATTACAGCTGTTTAACAGGCTCTGTATGAGGCAGGAAGTACTGCCTTGTGGTTGAGATGTTGAACTGAGATGAAGAGTTGTCATTTATGCTTCTGGTTTTGGCAAAGGCTTCTGTCGTAACTTTAGGAAAAGTGATCAATTTCTGTGGACCACAGCTCCGGCAATAAAAAATTAGCTACAAATTTTCTGTAACTTAAAAACTAAGGACAAAGCACCACTCTTCACGTGGAGGTGGCTATGCAGAAATGGGGAAAGTTGAAAAAGCCACAGTTAAAGAAAGAGGTCGTGTCATAGAAAATAAAAAGAAAAATGTTACAATATCTGCCTGTGTGCCTGGGGTTCACCAGTCAGGAACAATCCCCAGAAATGATCTTAGCAGCTCAGGCACAGAGACTGAGATGGAGATTTCACATTGGGAGTCTAATGAGCAATGAATTTCCAGGTCATCAGCACTCCATCATCTTTGGCATAGTAAAACCTCAGAAAAATAATAGACCCAAAAAGCTTTTTGAGTTTGCAAAAGGAAAGAAAACCTTCTCCCTGGGTTTTCCAATTGGCAAAGACCTAATCTTGAGTATGAAATATTGTTCCGGTCTGGCCAAATTTAGAAATATATCCTCTGATAGAAGGCAGGCTACAACCACCCCTCCCCCACCAGGTTTGGGAAAAAATGAATTTTCCTCGAAGGAAAAAGATAAAAACTATTTATTTAACAAACACACAGGAAAAGGAAAATAATGCTAAATAATAAAACCTCCAGCTCTGCTGAGAGAAACCTGGGAAAATTTCAGAGTCCTTCTGTAGATCTCTCCCCCCCTCCTTGGAGCTGGGACGGTGTGGTGGGCCCACCTCCAGGGCCAAGGCCATGGTGGAAATTTCTCCTGATGTATTCTGATGTTGAAATAGTCCAGCAGAGAGAAAAGGGAAAAAATCGGAGTCAGTCCCAGGAAAAACAAAAGTTCAACTCTCCAGAGGAAAAGGAGCTGAGGAAAAAAACCCTGCTGAACGCTGGCTGGAAAGAAGAACAAGCCGGGCGCTTCCCTTCCCTCCTGCTCTCCTGCCACAGCTGAATAAAAAGTCCCTATCTCTGTGTATCCTTGGAACATGAAAACAAACTGCTTTGAAAAAGTTTTGCTCAGTTTTTCCTTCCCCCTCTCAGGCTCAGTTTAAAGGCATAGAAAGGCACAAAAATTAATTTCTGGGCATGGGGCAGCGATAGGGGATACACATCATAAAGTCACCCCAAGACAAACAGCTTATTGGCAGATGTAAGAAACAGAAAGAAAAAAGTGCATATTTCATTGAAGACTTATATTTACTCTAAAGGATTTGACTTTTTCAGTCTGTTTCACATGGTCTTAATGTTAAAATCTGAACTTCAGAGTTTTCATACAGTTTGGGTAATCTGAGGACACATGTCCCAAGAGAGGACTTTATACACTGCCTGAAGAATCAAGGGAGAGAGAACCCAGCAGTAAACTTCATGTCTTCTTTGTTCATTTCTTCTACAAATAGGGAGAGCTGATGAAAGTAAAGCAGTAATGATTGTTACTGATATCCTAGGAATATGCTGTTTTAAAAAAAATTGATTGTAAGTCTATCATTACAAGCAGTGCAACTTTCTTTAGTAACCTGTAAAAGCATTTTGGTAGAACTGTTTGCAATATATCAATTGTATCAGGAGAGTTTGTCCTTAGTTTTAGACTTTCCTAAGACTGCTGACATTATCCTGAAATACTCCTATTAAACTAATCTTTTCAATAGCCTTTTACATTGTCTATATTTGATATGATTTATCCAGAATTCTGTGATTAAAAACTGGAAAATATTTTCTCAGCAGCAGACCTTACATGGATTAATTTCTGTAGCCTCTGCAATGAACCAGTTCCCTCAGGTACTTCTCTCTGTTATCAAAGTTACTTGAGCTCTAATGACATAAACAAGCAGTGCCTATATAAAAAGACATAACCAAATATATTTTTATGGCCTTTGTTTCTTTTACCCTTCAATATGGTCTAACATGTAGAAGGAGATATCCTCTTATATTAAATTATGTTTTTCCACTTCAATTCACCTAATTTTTCTTACTGCGTTTCTCAATGAAATGAAATACACATGAATTTGTCCCAGTCCCTCTGCAGCATAGTGATTTGCCCATAGTTATTTGGAAGAGCATATTTCAGTCTTTTACTGAATGGACCATTTCTGAGGTGTTATGGGCTCCTAAATAATAGATCACTTCAGTTAGACTAAGAGGAACAACAGAGTTTGACACGAGGATGTAAGTGAGGTGTATGAAGTTCAGACTAACTGAACTCCATCTAACTCAGCTCTTCCTAGGCTAAACCAGGAGAAGACCTCCAGGATGCTGACAGGAGGAACTTGTTCCTGATGGTTTTTCATGTTATTTCACAGGAGGATGTGACCCAAAGGCTAGGTAGAAGCATTAGGTCTCTCTTGGATGACCTCTGAGACCAGAACTCATTTACAGAAGTGAATATGTGGAGTCCAAGGAGTTTATCAAAAAATACAGGTTACCCAAGTAAGTAACTGAGAAGTACTATTATGAATACTTTCAGTACCCAGTCATCTGTACCCTTCTTTTCCTATATAATTCATTTTTTTTTATTGTCCAAGAAAAGAAGCTTGTTTACAGATTTTACCTAGTTTCTAAATGACTACATGGCTTCATTTTAAGCAGATTACACTTTGGAAGCATTGTAAGGCAAAAGGAGAAACTGGTGGTGCACATGTTGTATTTAAATGTAGATTTAATTATTAATTAAATTTATTTAATTAAATTAAATTAAAAACAATTTAAATTAAATTAAAAACAATTAAAATGTTGACAGTGGATTTATGAATAGTTTTACTCAGTAAGGGGGAAGAAAGGGTAGGAATTCTTACCAGAGCTGGAATATATATGTATATATATCAATAGGTTAAAGTCTTAAAATTATTCTGACTGTATATACCTTCTAGTTATGGCCTCCAAGAGTAAAGAGTTATTTATTTTACACATTTGCAAGAACCAAGCTGATTGATAGAGAAAAAATAATCTCAAAATTTGTTGGCTAAATACTCTCTTCTGCAAGAACTCTGAGACAGTATCCAGTATCTGAAAGTTTACTGAGCTAAATTTCTAGGTGCCTTAGTAACATCTTTTTTTTAGCACAAGAGGTCTGTCCTATTATTATCAAAATGTCTGTAGGAGGGTTTCTTGTGGAGCATGCGACATTGTGTCTAACAGAAGCAGTAAGAAAAACAACAACAATTCAATAATGCTCTTCAATTATCTCTAAATAATAAAAAAAACCCAAACCAAAACTAAAAAGTCCCTCAAAAAACAAATAAGCACACACCCCCCTCCCTCTGCCCACACCACCCTCCCCCCCCCCCCAGACTAGAGAACCTGGGGATAATGGCATTCATTGTCATAGGAGCAAATATTTCAGTTCCTGGTAAGAAGTTTTTTCCCTATTAAAATAGAAGCACTAGGAAATAAAACGCGAGCAAGCATTTGTGCACTTTTTTCATGGCTTTGTATATTACCCCAACAGCTTTTTTTTTGTAGAAGGGTTCAGTGGCAGCATCAGAAGGACCACAGCCACCAGGGAGTTGTTCTATTGTGGCAGGACTGGAGTCAAACTTGGGAAGTGACTGAAAATCAGAAGAGAAATGGATGAAATTTCTACTTCAGTGAAAGCAGCCCCTTTCACACTTGTACAATGACCTGTGCTGTCTTTTTATTCTGGACAGATATTCTGACTGATTTTTTCTAGAATAGGGAAAATCATGGAATGGGAAATTCACACTCTGATTTTTCCTGTCTGTGTGGCTCTGAATAAATTTCTTAACCTCTTCTCTCTCTTGTTGCCTCATTTATAATGTTCAGATTTGCAAAGACTTTTCAGTGTGTTAATCTTCATTTAACACTGATCAGAAGAACCTCAGAGGGGAAAAAGACAGATTCTCAGATTATGTAAATCAGTATAGCTCTGCTGTTACTCTTGTATGACTGCTGACACTCTAGGACACAGAGCTCATAAAACACTATGTTTGTAAAAACAATGCCAAACCATGAATTTTGGTACTTCAAAGGATTTAAATAGCCACATAGGAATTGCAGATCCATCAAAAATAGAAGGAACTGCAGCTAAACTAGCCCACTTTGAATGGTAGCACTTCCATCATCTCTATATGCAGCACCTGTTACACGTAGGCCTGGTGTGCCCCTTTCTGAACGGACCTACACACGTGTGGGTTCAACAGCAATGTTTAACTGACAGATGAACAAATAAATAAGCCTCTCCTTCTGAAAGAATTTCAACCCTGAATATTTCTGTCTACATGTTACAAACGTATTGAGAAAACTAATAAAGGCATTAATTGTGGCAGTCCAGAGAGCTCTAGCCATACTAATATTATGAAGCCATGATATACGAAACACAGCATCACCCTTTCCATCTCCATGCTGAAAGTTGCTTTCCTCTGTAATGACAGGTTGAGAACTACTCAGCTATTCTTTGAGTCAGTTGTAGAAACCAGCAGGATAAGACATTAACAAGCTTAAAAGGTATTACCTGTCTAGCCCTGCCAGGAGGTTTATGCTGACTGTAGGGGTTTCACATATCTCTTATACTTTCATGAGGGAATTAGTTAAAATTGCCATAGTGGAAAGTATTTGATTTAGATTAATCTGGATTTCTCAAGCAGTGGAGACTCACTACTCTGATTGGCTGTTCTACCCATACTGCCCTTAATGCTCTAACTATATACCCAGGAAAAAAGCCGTCAGTTCAAAGCTCTTGATGGATAAGTAAAATGGATCATTATTATCTTTTCAAGAAACCTTTAAAAGACTTAAAAGAACAAACTGAAAAGTATATGTAAGTGACATATATACCTCCAGCATTCAATCTGCGCATACATCAGGTTTTGCCTTCTCAGATGACAACATTTCTCACCTTGAGAGAAAAAGAGTGCTAAATGTTAATCTTTTAATCTAAGAGATAGCCCCGACAACCTTACGGTGCTTGTGCGATTCATGTCTTGTTTCTAGCATGACTGCATTACATGAGGTGGGATGTCCTAGGAATGCCTCAGTTAGTGTACCAAGACACAATGTGTTTCCATGCTTTTGAACATTCTAGGTAGGCCTCTTCAGGTCTGCCTGCAGATACAAACCAGAGATCTTTCCAGGCATGAAACTGTCAGAACTACTGATGGGGACATACAGGAAAGGGAGAACTTCAGTGCCAGAAGCCCTCTGCCACTGTAAGGACAGGATATTTCCAAATCTTTTTTTTTTAGAAGCTGGTGTCAATCAGACCAGCTTCATCATAGTGATGCAAGGGTGAGTGCCCAATTATGTTTTAATGTCTAACCTTTCAGCCATGCAGGCTGCTAAATCCTGGCATGGAGTAAAATTATCTGTTTTGTTCCTTTGGACTGTGATGTGGGCTCTGTTCTCAAACATCTTAAAGGAACATACATGTGAAAGGAATAGGGATTTCATGAAACCAAAGTCTTTTAAGTGATCTAAAACACTAGATCTTTATCCTTCTTTATGGATTACATGCATTTCTAAGTCTCAAGACATCCATTGATTTTGCTGAGATGGTTTTTAAAAACTATCAGGATTATTAACAGATCAGAGAAAGCTTGACATCACCAGCCAATAATTCTTGCAACTGTATATTTATAAGCTCCTCAATACTAATATCTTAATGTTAGAATTATCTCCAATACCATGATTCAGAGGCAGATGATCTGACAGAGGAAGCTACATTTTAAAAGTGCTATCAGAGATAATGTGTGGAGTCTTGACCTGATTCAATTAGAGCTTTGCCCTTATGTTACCCAAGGGCATATTATCCAGCATTTATAAAGACATTGGCTTGGAAAAATGAATGAGAAAAAAAGCGCTATTGTTTACTCAGCAGGAGATGGACTGTGGAAATGGTTAGATTACCCTCTAGTACAGACACACAATCTTATAAACACATGGACGCAGGCACACGCACACACACACACACAGAGGCACAACACACATACACAGGCAAGCACATGCATAAAACCCTAACAAAATCTCCTCAGTCATCTCCATTACCAAAATATCATATTTTAAATATGAGAGACAGAGTTGGGCAATTTTGATTTTTCTTTTTTTTCTTTGAAGGCAAAAACCGGGCCCATTTTCGGTGGTTTATATACATGTAATTAGCAGTTTAATTTCCTCAGAGGCTAAATTAGCCCTATGAATTTATTTAATAAAGAGTAAGATTTAGTGCCAGGGCTGCGTCTGCGGCTCAGCCTCAGCTCTGCACTGCCCTCTGCTGCCTCCCCGGCTGCGGTCAGCCCGACCTCGGGCACCAAACCCCAGCCGTGGAACTGTCCGAAGGAAAGCCTGAGGGGACGCCATTCGGCTTAAAACCTCATTTACTGAGGATTCCTACTCTCCCTTTTTTATTTTCCAGTCACCAAAAACTCAGGAAATATATTCCTACACCCACGATTTTTTTTTCCCCCCAGAAACTCCTGAAGTATACTCTTTACCATATTAGCCTTGTAACAAACTCTTTCACACAGGTTAATTCAATAATGGATTGCATCCTGTGCCTGTACATAGTCCATGAAGCTCGAGAAAATAATGTCACACAAAGCATCATCCATCATGCCTGAAGCGATACGATTACTCATGGTGTGCCTCATTTTTTGTAAAATCTAATTCAGGAATTATATCATATTCTGTTTAAAAATGTCTTTTAATAGGAGGAAATGAATTCATCTGTTGCAAAGGAGGGAAATTTTCTCTTGGAACAGACTGTGCTGACCACCAACCCTTGTCAGAGAAGTTAATTTGTCAGCTAGGAAATGGCCTGCTGCTCTGATCTGAAAGTCTCACTTTTCTAGATGTCTTACACACATCCACCTCCAAAAGCACCTTTTGCATCTAATGAAGTTTATACAGCACCTTTCATCTAAGCAGTCCAAAATGCAGGGCAGGCCTGATTGTGCATAAATGATAATAATCCTGGATAATATTAATGGCAAAATTCAAAATTATTAAACCCCACAACATGTCAGATTACTGATTCTGAGACATTACATTCTGTGTTGTTTAAATGCAGCCTCTTCTGGTCTGGAAGATAACATACAGAGCACAGCTATACAAAAAGCAGTATAAAGAATAATAAATAAATAAATAAAATCTTATGTAGTATAATTGCAGAGAGAATTTTAAAAGAAGCAGAAGGTAATGAGCCTACTGGAATTTAGCCAGAAATAATAGCCCTTTGTTTCTGGTGTACTTAAGGAACTACAGCTGGCATCACACTGGCTAATAAGCACAGAAGCCTGGCAGGAAATGAGATCAATTAATTTGAAGAATTGTATTCTGACTAGCTAAAGATTCAGGGCCAGACAGCATCTTTAGATCTGTGCGCTGAGGGACCCTATAGAAACAGAGAGTTAGCTCCTGGCAAACAAAATAGCCAGAACAGTGACATCTAGCACACACGTTCCTGCAGTGTTTTATTGGGCTGGAGCATGTGTATGGAAAGACTCCATGACAAATTGGGAGCCACGATTCCCTTTTTAGCCTTGAGCAGTTTCAAGCAGGTATCAGGGAAAACGTACATGCAGAAGCTATTTTCTACATGTGGAGAACTGAGGAAAAAAAAGACACAAAGTCATTACAGAAGAAAAAATTCTTCACGGTTACAGTCTTCTTCTTTTGATGATACATTAAAAATGAATCCTACCAGTTACAAAAACACAAATCCTGCTGTCTTGATGGAAGACTTTATTCCAGAAAGTATACCTCACAGGCATTTTCTCATTTCTTGATTTTTGTGGGAAAGTATGATCTGATCATCATTAAGGCCAAGTATAAATCAAATAGCTCTGTACATCTCTTTCAAATTTGCAAACCAAAGAAGATTACTTCAAAGACTTGAAACAGCTGGTCCAGAAAATTAATCAACATGATGTCTTAAGAATTTCTCATTTTCCACTGCTGTTACTCCATTCTATCTCTCAGTGTAGTTCTTATGATCTCCCCTCCTTGAGCCTAAGAGCAGGAGGTAGATGGAGTCCCACACTTTCATGGCCATCATGCCTCTGTAATTTTTTCATCAGTAAGTGAACTTATTCTCTTTTTAAATGAGGAGATAAATTCTAACTGCTATTTTCCTCATCTAGCACAAATAATTCAAATTCAATGCACTGTTATGCAGTTCCATTATTCTCTCTTCTTTTGTAGGAAATTGACCCTTGGCACCTGAATTCTGGATCACTTATGCTTGAAAACAATCCAGGAGCTGAACATTGCAAGGTACAAGTATCTCAGTCATCATACTGGGGAGCAGCCAACAGGTTTCTACGCACTTATGCCCTAAATTTTTTTGCTAAGTGTCTCAGGAAATGATGCATGCTGAGAGACAATGCGCTGCTTCTGGAAGCTCTGATTCAGTATTGTGAAAGTCAACTTAAAACAGGCAGTTTGGCAAGATTGTCAAACAGGGCTACCTGGCTAATGTGTGGCAGGATCCTTAAAGGAAGAATATGGAAAATAAATGTCACCCACTTACAACTGCTGTGCTGCCTTGGGAGCAGAATCAATGATAAATGCATTATTGTAAAGCGTGGGAGACATGATCTTGTATGACACTGTGTACAGAGAAGAAAGGAGGTCAAGCAAATAAGTAAAATTTTTTTTGTTGTGCCCCAATGGTTAGTATTACATCTCTGAGGAAATACAGACAAAAAGATCCACTAGATCATCCCAAATCACCTCATCCTATATCAAACACTTTAAAACATCATCTATTTATCTGTATACTGAGTCCATTAATTTTTGTCTGACCAAAGCATAAATTGTATTTTGGCAAAAGCATGAATCACCCTCACTATGAGAAATGTTTAATTTTTTCTGCTTTTAAATTACTTCAGGGTCCAGCCATCGGTTCTTGTTTTGTATTTCTCAAGCAGGCCACTGCCTCACAAAGGATATCCAAGGACCTTGGATCTCTCCTAAAGAGTGGTTACTGAAATGCACAGGGGACAGACACATTCCCTATTGCACACAATTTAAACATATGCTGCCCCTTCTACTCAAATGAAAACCAAAATAGCACTACAACATAAGACCCTTGACAAGTAATTTTCTGAAGTTGGTCAGGAAACTCTTCATTTGCTTAGCTTTTCTGTCACATTTACTTAAGCTTGTACAGTCAAATCATCCTCTAGAAGTACTATTTTAAAATATTCATACTCCAGTACAAGAGTTCTTATTTGGCCTTTATTGTTCTGTGTGGTGTCTTTTTAAGGCTTACAGTATTTTAGACAGGACACAGGTGCTATGAAAATGTTTTCTCCTACTGCTAATTTACTCTGACAGCTTTTAGAGCTAAGCATTGTCAAGGTAAGTTTCTGCCATGTCACTTTTGTTGATTTTAGCTGGAACCATGCAGCAAAACCCTTGGTGGATTCATCTCAGTAACTCTAAATGTTTGCAAAGTGTGTGTTCCTCTGTGTGCGTGTGTGTACATCAGGCTTAGTTCTCTGGGCTCCTTCTGCAGTACCTGTAGAGAAAGCAGCACACATAAGGAGCAGTCTTTCTGAACTATTTAAGCCTTTGCTAAAATGAAATGGACTCAAATATATTCCTCTTTCTTCCCACTCACTACATAAGGATGACTCTCTGGGCTGTGGGCATTCACCCCCCAGCTGTCTAAGGTTAGACGGTGTTGCTGCTTCCTTCCCTCTTAGGATTACTTACAAACTGCCATAGCCCTACTAGAATCCAGCCTTTTTAGGTCACTGTAGCAGGCAAAGAAGTCAGGGATCAGTGACTGGAAAAATCTTTGTTTTATGTGGTGTCCTATGACTGAAACATAGATGTTGATTTTTGCAATACTGCAAGTTTTGCCGTCATCTGCACTTCCCCTGCAGCTCATCTGGACTGGGAGTAGTCCACTATGGGTTCCAAGTTCCTGACTGAGTGGAGTGCACCAGTGCTATCAGAGTCCATCAAGGACCCTTATTTTAAAGCAAAGAGGAAGATGGCGAAGAATGTTTTACAAGGCCAAAATGCATTGCACACTGAGAAAAACTACTAGGAAAAGAGATCTGTTTCTCAGGATATTTTCATTCTTTAGGAACTGGATTTAGAGGGAGATGAAAGATCACTGGCTCACATAAATCTCTTTCTAAAACTAACAGAGAGGATTGGATCTTGGGGCTGATGCAGGAAGCACTACCTATTATCAGTACTGAAAACATTACAGTCAGATATACTCTTTCACTATCTGTCACCAAAGCTCTTCCAAGAAGAAAATAAGAAATCTTAACAGCAAGTAATAACCCTTAAACTGGAACTAAATAAGTAAAGGTCCTTAATTTCTGCATCATATCCAATAACAACAAAAATCAACTGTTAGTCACTGGAGGTCAATAACGACTGAATGCAAAGAAATTATTTTGAGTTATTATAATGTGTGTGTTTCTCACTTAGTGTTCCTTTAAAGCGGGAGTTTTTCTGATTCATCCACAGGGTTGTGTTATATCATGTCAAACTAAAGTGGATTTGAACTGACCTGCCACAAAACAAGCTACTGTCCACCATGATCAATGTTTCAAACAATGTGTACACAATACCATTGCAGAGATCTGGACAGGGAAGTAAAATTACCCAAATTGCCAGTTTGGAAATAAAAATGCACTTTATCAGGTCTTCTTCATTGTTCCCATGGAATATGCACAGCTTATTCTTCTCTCAGGACAGATCCAGAAAGCAGAAATATGAGCCCTGGGTAAAACTCTACAGCAAACTCTTCTTGTTAAATTGTATTCAAGGATTGCCTGCCTCTGCTTCACATGGTACCGCACAAGGCAGCAATGACTGTATTGCTCTGAAGGAGACCATTACCAACAATGGTCGCAACTCTGGCATGGATGAGAAATGGAATTTCATTATAACTGCATTCAAAGGTATTTCAATCAGCACTGATTGCTGCCTCTTTTTAAAGAAAAAAAAACTGAGCAGATTCAGAGGTTGTGGGAATCACACCCCATGATTTCCTACTCCCTGGTCTTTTTTCTTACAAAAACAGTGCATGCATTCTCCTGCTCATCTTTTGGCAGTGTTACCATGCAGCCTGAAGCACTCAAAAGGCTAGATTTTGTCATATAATCTAAAATAGTTAAAAAACATATATGTGGAGTTGTTGGTGTGGAGGTGTGGCCCATTTTTTGTTCAAATCAGCATTAAACAAGGTAAAGAAATTTAGCTGTAGAGACAGGCATCAACTGGACAGGCTTGGCTTTTTGTCCATAAAATCGATTCATGGTGTTTTCCCCTCTCCTGACACACTGGTGTGCATCTTGCCATCTGAGGCACCACATTAGGGAGTGATGTTGGTCAGACTACTCCTGCCTCTTGCTCTTTAATCTTTTAGTGTGAAGGGCAAACTGTGATGGCTGTGCTTTGGAGGAAAACATTTCCTTTGCTAGCTGAAATTGGACTGAGACCACAAAAAAACCCCTATTGGAACAAGTGACAGTGCCTGCCCTTAAACAGGCATAAGTTTAATCAACAAGTGTATGAATTAAAAGAATACTAGAGTTCATCTGCAGCCTTTCTAACATTGCCCAGACATACTTGCAGCAAAAAATAATTTTACAGGACTGGTGTTCAGCCTATAAATATCAGCCAAACTCTTTCTGTAACAGTGACCTTCGACATAACAACTGTGATAAATCCTGGGATTTTCCTGTTCTTTTCTGGGTAAATAATTCTTAAATAAATCCAAAAATAGAGCAAAAGAAAAATACGCATATGAAAACTTATACATACCTGTGCTTGGATGCATGTACATAATTCCAATTTTTATTTATTTTTTTTAATATATCTCTCTAAATGCAATGTTACTGCTTTAGAGGAATGAAAGTCCATAATTATTGTCCTTCCACATAGAAAACTGAATTCAGTCTTCTCGTAAGGTCTGGATATGGGAAAACATGAAGGTCACTCCATATCTTCCATCACAGATACGTATTCTTGATTAATTTCTCCACCTAAACAGCCCAGTCCATTCTATCCCTTGGCCCCACCAGGTGCAGTTTCACCCTTTGTCAATCTAAACATGAATGTGTTATCTGCTTCCAGGTTGCTCACCTCATTGCCTCATTGTGTATCCCAAAAAGCCAACTGTGGCCTTTTAGGACACTTAAAAACCAAAATCCCAGAAATAGGTGAGAGACATATTACCAGAATTTTCTGGAGTCAGGCAGACACTGAGATCAATGCCCTGGACTGGTTGCTGCGGAAGCAGCAACCCAGGCTGCAGAGATTTAAAAAGAAATTACTCAATTAAGATGTAATGGCCCTCCAGCCTCCCCAGGCTGTGAATGAGAGCAGACATATTTACAATCACAGGGTATCATAAAACTCTATCCAGTTATATCAAATCAGTGGGCCTAAATTAGCCAGCAACATCCTGATTAGGTGCTGTGCCTGTGTATGTGTGTGTGTACGTGTGTTGGATGATTTATGATAAGTTAGGACTGTCAAAAGAGATTTTAAAATGACCTTCCGGGGGGAAAAGGGTGGAAGAGAGGGGTATTGAGGTTCCAGGAAGACAATTGGACTGCCTTACTGGGAAGTATCACAGTGAATAGAGGTGAAGAAATATTACATTTGTCAATGTGTTTGTAGGATGAATTATCTCACACACACTCAGAGACAGACACACACATATGCACATAAAGGAGGTAAAGTTCATTTTCCATTGAGAGCTTTTATTATGGTAGGGTTTCTCATCATCATTTAATTATCCTTACAGAGGGATTTACCTTTTTTTAAATGAGTCTTATTTATGCTTGCGAGTATTGAAGGACCATGTAAGCGCAGCAAAGTGGAATCCTCCATTTATCGAGAGGTCAGAGACGATTGTAGGCAGGTGGTCCAATTACTTTGGAAAAAATCTTTCTCCCCTCCATCCCTCTCCCCACGTCTTTCTCTTCAACCAGCCCAGGAAAAATGATAATCACAAATTTAACCCAGAGCTGCAGAAAGGAGGCTGTCAGGCTATTTGCTTCTGGAGAGGGCAGCAGTACAGTTTGGTCTAAGTACAGCGTGTTCATGAATCCAAAACATAAATCATTGCCTTCACAATATTGCTGAGAAGGCAGTGAAGAAACCTCTTTGAGTCAGGAGAGCAACAGCAGCAACATCTCAGAGGTGAGGGAGGTTAGAACAGGTTATTTTTTGTCGCCATGACTCCACTCTTTTTGCTTTTCCAACCATTCACAGCATTTCTTTCCTTGATATGTGCCCTATCTCCCAAACTCCCGGCCACCCTGAAATTTCTCAGCTGAGTGCCCAAGCCCACTAAGTGTGAAGCACTCCAGAAAGGGCTTTCCATGCTTGTTAGTTCTTCCTGCTGCCATAATCCTGCAAAGGAAATATTTTTACAGGGCAGTAATGCATGGCAGCCTCCACCTTCCCTAAAATATGGATGAGGAATGGTTTCAATGATTGAGCACAAAATGAAAAAGCCTTTATACTGGTTGCCCCAAAAGGAGAAGATTATCCTCTATGCCATCGCTACAGCACAGTAAAAAACAAAACAAAACAAAACAAAACAAAACAAAACAAAACAGTACTTTATATCAAATAACAGCTTTTTTGAGGGGAAGTGTGCATACCATCAGCAGTTCAAAAGCTAGACATTGTGTCGTTATTTCTTAGGAAGCTATTTTTACTATTGCTGATTATTATTACTACTACTAGAAATACTACTACTATTGCAGCTTTGCTAAGCAAATAGGAACCTTCATCTGTCTTTTTTCTAATATTTCCTGAGCATGTGAGGCTCTGCTTCATGAGCTGATAACAATCGATCACATAGCCAGACAATGGGTTCAGGCCCACAGGCACTATGCAGATCTGACTGCTAACCCTGCTCTGGTAACCCATTTACCTTCATCAGGCAGTGAAGTCTGCTGCTCCTGATAAACTCATACTCTCTTTGAGAAGAGATTTTTATCATTGTCAAACACATCTGAGGTGTGCCAGAACACACTGTGTATGATCCAGTCCCGGGTATGAAAAGTGCTGGGAAAACATGGCAAAGGAAGTCAAGCAGTTCAGAAGGCAGAAAATTAATTATGGCAAATTAACAAAGTTCAGCTGTTCCACTGATTTTACATGTACTGTAGCGGTACAAAGAATGTGTGGTGACATCATATTTGTATTTTAGTGAGAAGCACAATAATTTTTTCTATAACGAAAAACGTTAGGTACTGTAATGTTCAGAAATGTCTCTGTGTACCCCTACTAGTTAAGTAATGACTCCCTGATACTTCTGCAGCTGCCCAGCAGTGCATCATAAGTGTGAAAATGCCATTTGGTCTCAAGGTGCACACGTGCTAAGACACAAGCTAATCACCACCCACCTCACAGTGCTGTATTGGGTTTTTTTAGTTGTAAATTCGTGGGTACTCCCAATACTTGTCAGCCACTTGCCCACACTTACATGCTTTTGGCACAATATTTCTATTCGTCTTTTTCTGCCCTGCTCAGTGAAAAGTTGGAAAGAGTATAGCTGTATAAAGCAATGGCTAGCACATTTTTTATGAGTGAAATTTATGGAGTAATGTATCTACTTTTAGCATGACTATTGTTAAACCTGGAGATCAAGCAAAGTGACACTGAATATATTGCTTTATCAATTGGATTCGTTCAAGTGAAAAATGCTGATCATGCCATGTCTATCCCCTGGGTGCAGAAACACTACTTCACTACTTGAGCGGTCGATATATAAAAGTCAAATTCATTATAATTTGTAGCTTTTTTTTCTTGAAGAAGAACGCAGTTCTCAGTACATCAATATCAACTCTTAAATCCACATTGGATGGAGAGTGTACAGCACAGTAATTCAATCTCTTTACACTTAATATGGTCAGGAAGGGAGAATGAAAACAGCCTCTTGTAAAATGATGGAAAAACCAGGATGCAATCATTCTGATGGAGCTGTGCAAAGGAGTCATTTTACACCATTCGTTACCAGGGCAACAAAAATATAGTGAGCCCCATACATCTAACAGGTGACATTTTAGCTAAGAAATTGCTTCTTTGGTATTTTTTCTGTCTATGAAAAACAATGTTACTAGCGTTTTCACTTGTCATGTACTATAGGGCAACATATTCTTGCTGACAGGCCCATAATGGAAAAATAGAGCAGTTAAATAGTATTACAGTCTAACTTTTAGGATACATGCTAATCTGCTCTTTAAAGAGACTTCAGACATTTTCAAACACCCTGGAGACTTGAGTGACTGGAAATTTCTGCTTGAGTGTATATAGATGAGCAGACAGATGTGTTTAGTGGAAACAAAAAACCCCTCTTTTCCAATCTTTCTGATTTAGTTAAAACATGGAAAGGTATTTTTTTGGTAGACAAATACACTGCAGTGTTTGTAAATGACCACCCACAAACACACCAGTGCCAGATACATCAAATGGATTGTTTCCATACATTCCTACCAATGATTGCACCAGTTATTTCTGGACCACATGCATGAAGGTCACATTTCAAATTCCTGTATGGCTGCTACTGAATTCATGAAGGGACAAGGCTTGATTTCTAGTCTATAGTTTTACATCCAGAGGGTATTAAAGATCTAACATGGGATTTTGTGGGTTTGTGAATTAATCTGTGCATCTCAATTTTTTTTTTTTTTTTTTTTTTTAATTGCAGATGCCCCCAGAGTAGCATAGCACTCTGGTACGCGGTTAATTCCAGGAGCTGGTGTTGACTGAAACCCCCTGAGAACTGACACTTACTGTCTCCAGTCAGTGACATTCCTGAGGTAAGGAGTCAGCACAAGGATGGAGTGGTGACATCCACTGACAGGTCACAGAAGTGACAGCACAAGATCAAGATTAAGAAAATACTAATGAGAAGTCTGGAGAAAATTAATGTAATATTATTCAAAAAAACCTTTGTTTGAGTTCATCAGGGCAGCACCTGCTAATGGCTGAGAAGAGAAATCCAGATGCCTAGAGGAGGCCAGAGATGAGGGACAATCTTTGGTTAAATTGGTAGATACAAGAAGGGAAGTATTCTTGATGTAAATGCTGTCAAGCCCTGGGCATTTCAGAAAATTTGTGACATCAGGTGCAGAATTTGATGTGACCCATAGGACCTAGGCTACAACATGGGGGATTGTAAAAAGAATAGCACAATAAACAACATGTAAGTACAGGAATCATTCAGTTAAGTAGGAAAACAGAAGGCAAAATATGCAGGATGAAGAAATGAAGCAGGCCTGATGCTAAATGTATGCAGGGGAGATAGAAGGATGAAGAGTGACACTCCAGGTAGCAAGTCACACTTTCATGGAAGAGGAAATGAATGTAGAACACCTTCACAAACCTTGAAACCACAAAGTATGAAGAGATATGGGTAACTGGAGGTTCTATAATGGAGCATTGGAAGCTGTCTCCATTTCCTGTACAGAATATGAGCTCAAACGTCTAACAGGATGAGATTAGCATCTGCTGGCTACAGAGATAGGCTGGCACACATAGTGACTAAGACATCTATGGAAACTGTCCTTGAAAGGTGATGTTATGGCCAGGACTTTTAGGTGAAACACATATTTCTCTTTCCTATGTCATGTACCATGTACAGTGACTACCTATAGGTATTATATGAATTGACAGCTTACTGGTTATTAATTTCTAACTCCTGAATTGAGGTGAACATAATTTGTCCCTTGATTCAGCCCTTAGACCATACTACTCCCTGTGGTGTAGTGATGTATGTTTGGCAAGGCTACAAAACAATACTTCCCTGTAAATGTGAAATGCATTGCTCCTGAAGGCTGCTCAGCATCCTAAATTATGCCCATCCATCCTCCCTGAGTAAGTAATGGGACTCCCAACAGGTCACAGGTAGGCAGGGAGTTATGTGTGAGATACACAGATATCCAGGACTCCCACCCACCAAAGGACAGCACAGCACATGCTAGTGCATTGCAGGTTATAGAAGGTGTTTGCTGCCAAAGGTTCCTCCTTTTATTTGTCCCCTGGGCCTGAAATCTGCCTGCAGTATTAGTGGCTTTGCTCAATTCTCACCAACTCACCATGCATGGCTGTGCCAAGCTGGACTGTGCATGGGCTGAGCATGGGCTGAGCATGGGCTGTGCCTTGCGCATCAGTGATTGAAAGCTTGATTTTGAAAAATGTGGTTTTGGGACACTTAATATCTCTGTCAGTATGAAAAGGCTAACCTGTACTTTATAAACCTTACCCCTCCAGCAGTTTTATTCCACCTGTTTCTCCTTCTTCTATCTCTTGTACTTTTTTCTGTACAAAGCATTTAATCCTCCAGGACAGGTCTCTTAGGTTTTTCAATATGCATGCACTCCCTGCCTCAGGCCAGGGTAATACTTGGCTGAGAGAAGGCTGCACAGTAATTAAAGACTGGTTTACTCTCACTGATGTGCCATACAGTGCTTGTCCAAGTGCTGTGAAACAGAGCAGTCACCTTTGAATGCATGTGTATCCTTAGAGGAACATCTTTTTAGCCATGCCTGCACCTCCAACCCAAGGGTTGTGTGTTGAGCTACATATAATTTGTGTACTTCATTTGTTTCACCTGCCTTTAGCCTCCACCAGATTAAAGCATCTGTCAGTGTGTTGGAAGCTGTGATAGCGGGAGGAGCAAAACACTCAGGTAAGCATAGTGTAGATATGCGGATACAGACTTTCATGTTCTCTCAGACAATCTAGTTGAAGGCGTCCCCACTCTGCAGGGGGGTTAGACTAGATGACTTTTAAGAGACTTTTCCAACCCAAACCATTCTATGATTCTATGATACAGATTAAGATTTCAGGGACCCAAACTGTATGTACTGTGTAATTATGAACTAGCATAGCCTTTTAAACCTATGCCTAAAGATGCAGAATTAAGCCCTTAGTAAGAGGAATTTTTCTGTTAACCGACCTTGATGCCATTTAAAATCTCCCTGTAACAATAGATAGATGAAGATACTGATGGAAGAATGATGTATGATTTCATATTCTAAGTCTACGGGGGATTTTTGGAAAACAGAATAGGATTTGACAAAGAAGATGCTCAAAACCTGTTGAATACTTGTATGCTAAAAGTGTTTACAAATTCTGAACTAACAAGATTTGAAAAAGTAGTTAGTATTTTTGAAGCTTCACACCAAGAATATAATACTTCCTTTGTTTTCTGTACTCTAGATGACCCCTAATTTTATCATCAAGTACAGGAGTGCAACAAAGGCAGAGTATCTCACAGTACTATTAATTGCTATCTTTGTCTGCACAGTCCTTTAAACTGTAAAGAAAAAGTACTAAGTAGATTATAAATGAATATAAAAATCATATTCCCATTCTCCAAAAATACTATACTATTAAGAAGAAATATTTATGTATTTTCACTTCAAAATTTCACACTACTTTACATTACCATTATTCAAAACAGCAAGAGTTCTTCATTTTCTTTTGTGCTTCTCTGAAAATGGTTTCTGTAAAATTAATAATCTATAGTTCAATTGTTTTAAAATAACATTCTAAGAAGTATGTAATCTTTAAATATTTTAAGATTTGAGAGCATCATTCAAAATAAATCCACACATTCACATAAATGTTACAAGTTTCTACTTATTCAAAATTCCTTCTCTCAAATTAGACACCAACAAAATTCACACAAGAATACAATTTGTATCTATTTTATAGTAAAAGCAATTCTTGCTGATATGTCTGTTGCAAAGATAATTCTTACCTAAATAGTAAGAAAAGAGCAAAGAAAGGAAAGGTGGAGTAATTTTAGAGTAGACAGTGTCACCTACGAAGTTCAATCTCAGAACACCATCTGCTGTACCCTAGGTCATTTGAAAGAATGATATGTTGTGAATACATACAAATAATATCACCAAAATGAGTGCCCACATAAACTCACTCTTGCAGTGTCAAACAACTGTTATGTTTACACTATGAAGGTAAAATTACTAAGGAGTTTTTCTAACATCAGCCTTTTATTTGTTTTTGCATTACAGATCTATTCTCTAAGCAAGAAAGTTGGCAGAGATCCCTCATGAGTTACTGTCATGGGCAGAACAGACTCCGTTTAGGGAAATAAATTGAATTTATTACAATCAAATGAAAGCGGGATAATAAGAAATAAAACCAAATCTTAAAACAACCTTCTTACCACCCCTCCCTTCTTACCAGCCTTAACTTTGTTCCCAGCTCTCCAGCTCCTCTCCAGGCAGCACAGGGATTGGGATTATGGTCAATTCATCACATGCTGCCTCTGCTGCAACAGTGTTCCTCAAGATGAGGACTCCTCACACTCTTCCTCTGTTCCAGTGTGGAGTTCCTCCCACAGGTGACAGTCTTCCATGAATTCCTCTAAGGCAAGTCCTTCCCCTAGGCTGCAACTCTTCATGAACTATTCCAGTGTAAGTACCTTCCAGAGGGTGCAGTCCCTTTGGAACAAAACACTCCAGTGTGGATCTCCTGTGGGGTCCCAAATCCTGTCAGCAAACCTGCTGCATCATGGGCACCTCTCCATGGGGTCACAAGCTTCTTCAAACATCCATCTGCTCCAGCCCGGGTTCCTCCATGGGCTGCAGGTGGATCTCTGCTCCACCATGGACCTCCATGGGCTGCAGGGGACATCCTGCCTCATAGTGGATCTTCACCATGGGCTGCAGGGTAATCTCTGCCTGGAACACCTCCTCCCCCTCCTTCACCGACCTTGGTGTCTGCAGAGCATTTCTGTCACATCTTCTCACTCTCTTCTGTCTGCAGCTTGCTCCTGGGCAGTTACCTTTTCCTCTTCTTGAACACATTAGCCCAGAGCCATTCCTGCCCTTGCTGATGGGCTCAGCCTTGGCTATCTGCAAGTCCATCTTGGAGTCCACTGGCATTGGGTCTGTCAGATATGGGGGAAGCTTCTGGCAGCTTCTCAAAGAAGCTGCCCCTGCAGCCCCACCACTACTAAAATTTTGCCATGCAAACCCAATACATTAGTTAAGCTAGTTGTTCATTCAATTCAGTTACATAACTTCACCATTATCAAAGTGAAACTAGAATCCTAATACTCTGAGAATACAGCAGCAGCAGAACTTTTCCTTCTAGCTTTTCTTTTTTTCACTTGGGTTAATAAATGTTCATTCTTTTGTACTAAAATAAGTTAAATGTCATAAGTTTAGAATATGGTTTTCAATTAACCACATAAAATTTAGGGTACTCCTTGCTATCTTCTCTTTCCCATATTAGCATCTTAAGAACACAGGTGATCAAGGTATACCTGTAACTGGTCTATGGATAAACAGCCAGAAGCAAGCACCTGTTTTTCATTTTTCTGTCCTCACCAACCAGCATTCATTGCTTCTTGGCATCTCTTTGTCCTCACTGTATGGTGCTTTGATGCCAAGGTAGTGTCTTTTGTATTCAGCTGTCACTCTTCTAACCACTGCCAAAATCTATTCCCCTAATGCTTCTGAAATGAAGACAGCGGAGTACATGTTAACTATGCTAAATCTGTACCATGTGCAACACCATCTAACATGGACAGTAAAGGAGAAGACTGGCATCTGGTTTGGGCTCACTTAGGGACTATCATCTGTATTATAGAGGTCAATAGGCTGTAGGACCAGAAGGACATAAGTTGTCCCTGTACCTATACATATTACACAGTTTGGGTGGGCAGACTTTCTCTCAGCTGAAAACCTGGTGGTGTATCCTATATATTGCTGTCATCTTGGCTTTTAATGCTAATTAAGAAACTATAATCCTGAAAGGTAAGAAGGGGCAAGGTGGACAATTAACTGTTAAGACAGATTTTTTCTAAAGGAGGTAAGTCCTGGACAGAGACAATCTGTACACAAAGTTACATGTCAGAAGAACAGACAACTAAAGTTTCTTGATGTTGGTTACACCAGTACAGTGCAGACTGATTAGAGATATCAGTTGCATAAAGCCTGATATGGTCATCAGAGTTAAAAACCAGTATAGGCAGACAGAAGAGACAGGAATAAAGACAAAAAAATGTCCAGTAAATTGGACTTTTTAATTTTTTTTTTTTTTTAATAGTTTGACCAATAGTTCAAGCCAGTGAGAGAAGGTATTCTGTTTGTGGAATCATAAAAACTTAAAATTAGGCACAGTCTTCTTTTGATACGTTCAACAACATGTTTTAGTGTGGAAACTGGTATGTGAGAGTGGGAAGGAAATAGTACATCAGGAAAACATTGGAAACTAGTTGGAGAAACTTAGGCAGGAGAAAAATCAAGTGGAAAATTATTTTTTGCTGACATCTTTAGCACTGGATGAGTTGAGAAGAAGGTACCAGTTAAGGACAAATTTGTCAGACTAAAGTGTCTGAAGTGAAGAATCTAAATCAATATTTAGGCAATTCAGTGAGTGACCTGGATTTCAGAGACACTAAGTCACTTCAGCTCACACTGATATAGTACTCATCACCTGAGAGTGTCATTAGATGCCTGAATGTGAATTATAGCTACAAATGTAAATAATGAGATGCCTGAGGTTTGCAGCAGTATTAATAGAGTGTCATCATCATGTTAAAACCAAATGTCTTATAGATACAATGGCAAGCGTATAAAAAGTGTAAGACAACCCAAACTCTTATCAACAATTTAAGATTTCTTACAATAAAGCAACTTTCTTAGAAGTCACATTCTTATCACAGGATGCACAGAAGCAAAAGATGCAATAAAAATAAGTTTTTATTCTTTCTAACATTTCTAAAGTTTGACCTTCTTTGTGATTTTTTCTCCAATTTGATGCTTCAGATGTATACTGGTTTTGAAAGAGAAAGGTTATTTTCTTTGGGGCATTTTTAATTACGTGTGAACAGATCAGAGATATTCAAATACATTCTGCTTTAAAACTGCTAAGGAAAGTGAAAGCAGTAAATAAATTAACATACCTTAGGGAATTGCTGTTCTCTGAGCAGTGGGACGTTGTTAGTGGGAAGCATTGATTTTGTTTGAATTTTGCATGACACAAAACGCGATTGACCCCAGAAAGCTGTTTTGGAAGAGTTCATGGCCACTGACCACTGTGAATGCAAAATTTCCCACTTCTGTGTTAGAAGTAAGTTAAATCTATTTCAGTGATTGATTGTCTTGTCCAAGCAAATAATCACTATTAGTCCTAGAGAAGTTTACTGGCTTTCTGTTTCCAAAGGGTGTGAGAGGTAACTTCACTGGTTCTATAATGCTTAAGCAAGTATGTTTAATCGCTTTTACAGTATAAATGATACATAACTTTGTTTTAATCAGTCTACCTTGACCAAGGTATTACTTCCTACTGACTTCAGTTGAGCTGAACCCCACACCAACTCTGAATCCAAGCCCTTTTCCTCAGACATCAATTTATCTTTTGGATTCATAGGTTTATGTTGCTGGAAAGATACACTGATGAAGAGGGAATCATGGCAGTCTCCTTAAAGTTTGTTGAACAGTGTTTATATTCTGAAGTCATTTATGTCACGTTCTGTTATTACATCTTTGTCTTTGAGGAGTTTTACAAAAGGTACCATGGATCTGAATCACTAAGAAAGTAAGGGGTTTGCATTTCTCTAGGATGCACTTCACAAAGAAATGCCAGAGCCCATGGTTTGGGTATAGAAAATAAGAAATTTTTTTAACTAATCTTGAAAAGAGGAAGACAATGTAATGGCAAAACACAAGTGGGAAAATGCATTGATCCTGCCTGCTAGACTAATGTCCTGGCTTGCTTAGATGTGCACTGTCAGCTTTGTCAGTTTAGGCAATTGTTTGCTTCTTCAGTTATAAGCAGTTGCCCATGTGTTTTAGTAGATAATAACTAACAGAAATGCTTCTTTTGCAAGAGTGTTAACTGAGAAGGATAGTCTAGTGAATGTGCATGGTAGCAGTAGAGATGATCAGGAACATTTCTCTACAGATTTTTTGTCCACTGCTTTAGTAGTTTAAGTTTTTGTTTTTCAATAGTTTTTATTGTTGCATTCGAAAGACCAAAATGGTGCAAAAAATACTTTCTCTAGTGCATGCTTTTGAATTGCCAGAACAGCTGTTGCGTGAAGCAAGGCAATTTCTCCCTCAAGAGACTGAACTCCATTTCTCAGTAGATCTCCCAACCCTGGAGGCCCAGAGAATGAGAGACCAGATGGTCCTGTGTTTGTTTAGTGTCTTTTTCACAAAGTATAAACAAAGGCCCTGTTCTACTTATGTTAAAAGCTTTCTGGGAGCCATGGCTTAACTAACACACTGAATTCCTCATGCCCGTGTGCCTTCCTAGAGTGCTGAAAGCTCTTGCTGTTGTTTGCTCCCTGCACGCAGCTACCTGACAGAAACTCCTCAGCAGTTCACAAAGCAGCATTCTTTCCATATCCAGGTCTTGCACTCCTCCCAAAAGCTTCAAAGGAGGTAGCAATGACTGTGACAGCAACGCTTGGTTGGTGACAGTCAGGATGGGACCACCTTGTCTGCACATAACCCCCTGTAGGACACACTAAGGCATAATAATTCTCAGCCACCACACCCTTGAGGATATATTCACCCAAGACCAAAAAGTTGGCAGGCTCCAGCATTGTAACTAATTCTCCATTCCATCCAGCTCTCTAAAGCCAAAAAATTAAAATATTCTCCAAGCTGTAGCTCAGATTTAAAATAGGGGGCCAAAGCAGCACAATCAAGTGAGCATACAGAAAATATTGAGGAAAAATTACCAATAAAACAAACAAAACAAATAAATAATAAATAAGACCTACAAACAAACAAACAAACTTATCACAAAACAAACAAAAAAACCCCACCACAACTAACCAAACAAAAATTCTGAAACGGGACTGAAAGGACTGACACGACATGGATTGCAGACTAGAGGAAAAAAATGACAACATAATTTATTACGTAGAGAAAGGACCAGGGAGGGCACAAGCACTGGCACAAAAGTGTACTTTGTGTTCAGAAATACTTGGGCAACATTAACAGACAGGTTCAGATGCAGGTCCCATTATCTTTTAGCTGTTGAAACCACAGGCACAATGTGCCTCTGTGTACTGTCATAAGTCAGCTAAAACATGTGTAAACATATGCTATGTCAGTCATTAAGGAGAAGGGTATAATTACACTTTTAAAAGTGGCAAAGCATTTTGAAAGTAGCATATAATTTTCCAGAGTGGGAACCTTTATGAAACATATCTTTCCCTGAGTGTTTATACAGCCTGACATCTCTGGTTTTTTTCAGATCAAGAGCCCCACTGTGAACAAGCAGGCTTCAGACAAAGGAGGCAATTTGTTCTTTAGGTGCCATTTCAGTGAAAGGGAGAAGCAGCAAGAGAGAGGGGGAGAAAGAGAGAGAAGAGAGAGAAGAAGGGCACATCATGTTTCTGCACACAGTTCAGAAATAGATGGGATCTGGCAAAATTACCCTGTAAGGACTGCTAGAGATGCCTAGTGTCAGAGTGCTCTTTTACTGCTGCTAGATTAAAATCCCATCTCTTTTTCTTTGACAGAGTCAAAGAAAGGTATAAAGTTTTACTTTTAATCAAATTAAACAGGCTCACTGTTCACTTGGAAGCAACTGGATCATGCAGTCATAGCTGGAAAGAGGCAGAGGAGGAAGATGCCAAGATCCTTCCAAATGCTAATTTCCTTCCTTTAGTACAACCCCTACATGTAAGAGACATGCAGAGCTGGCCTAAATATGTTTCAAAATCTGAATACCTTCCTGCGATTAATTTTGTAATTTCCATTAGGTGTTTTTCAAAAATGTTAGCTTAAATGCTTTTAAATTTCTGAAATAAAAACAAAGACAAAGATTATTCTGCCTACTAAGTCCAGATACGCCATCAGGCTATTTTGGCTTAGCAAGTTATCACTCATGAGCTGAGCCATAATAACCATCTCTTCCCTTATGTAATTGTAGTGGTTTTGGTTCAAAATATTCATTACTTACTTATTTTCCTTCTGTGAGATAAGAATTAGGAGAAAAGCAAAGCAGGCACAAACCTTAAACAGTTGCAGTACAATGGAAGAGTTTTATTACTAATAGAATTACAAGTAAAGAGAAAATAACAAAAAAAAAAAAAATTAAAGCAAATCCCCCCCTTTCCCCCCCCTTTCCAGCACTTCTCTCCTTTTACCCAGCTCACACAAGGATAACAGAACATGGGATGTTAGTCAGTGTTCCAGTTCTTGAAAAGTCTCTCTCTTACGCTTAAGGAAAAAAGGGTTTTTCCTTCAGTTGCACGTGGTTCCCAAACTGCCACCAACAGCAGATCCGCCCGGAAACAATCAATCTGCTGTGTGTAGAACATCTCTCCCATGAAAAATCTCACAGTTCCTTCACACTGCAAAACATGGGCCATCACATGGGGTTATTCATCTTTTTAAGGATAAGTTCTTTTGGCCTGCACACAAAGGCTTTTCTTCGCCACAAGTCTCTAAAAGCCTCTCACTGCTTCTATATAGCCTGGCATAGGCACACTTCATAATCTTCACAGGCCACACAAGGATCCTCCATCCCCCCATGTTCTTCAAATGGATTAAAGAGACAAACAGTTTGTGGTATTACACTTTCTTACCACGGCATGCAAGAAGGTTTCTTTTAAGCTGCCCGCCAGAATCGCGGCACCGCCCTCTTTTCTCCCGTCGCCATTTCCAGCTCCGTCCCACGGGACTCACTTCTCTTTCTCTCTGACTCTGACACCGCCATGCTGAAGGGTGTTCTTGTTCAGGCTTTACGGTGGGGAAAGCCTCGCTCCCTTTGTGCTGCTGGCTGCGTGGTGTCTTCTTCAGTTCAGCACGAAGTGTGCTGGCTGCAGACAGGAGGCTCTGCCGGCTCCCGTTGACTCCGCCAGCTCCGCATGGAGAGGAGAGGGACCCGCCTGTCCCCAGAAGCCGCGCTGGGTGGGTTTAGCTGTGAGCAGTCCATGGCTGGGTTTAGCTGTGAGCAGTCCATGGCTGGTTTTAGCTATGAGCAGTCCATGGCTGGTTTTAGCTGCCTGCGGCTCTGGGACAGTCCCCCCCAGCGACCCAGGGTCCGTGCCGCAGTGTTGGGAATGGGGGGAAGGGGCAGTGGCCCCGCCCCAGCCCGGCCCAGCGGGGCCGGGAGGCTCAGAGCTCACCCCCCCACACCTTCCAGCAGGCGAGCTTGGACAAAAAAAGGGAAGTCCTGCTTTTCCATGCAGTTTAAATATGTAAATTGTGAGAAGCGTCATTGGTCTCAAAGACTGTCCATTAACTCAGGGTCAACCCAATACAGTAATACCTTCAATGAGTGCAACACAGTGAGATCTCAACCCACAGTAACAGAGAAAAGGCAAAGTAACATTTCCTAGCACCTGCAAGAAGCCAAACCCACATATGAACTGCCTCATTCAGCTGACATACATTTGAAAGGGATGAGGACATTATAAAAGTACTATCAGTGAACACTGACACAAACAATGCTAGGATGAAACCCAGCACTCCTTCTCTTTCAGAAAAATTGTATTTGCCTCAGCAGTTTAGTATATAGAAGGAAGAAAATAATTGTTCACTATATGTTTTGTGAAAATATAGTGACCCACATGTCTTTCTCACCATCCACGTCGGTCACAAAAGTGCTGCTTCAGGTTAATTTATGTCCATCTGCACAAGCAATGAAACCTATATAGAAGACTTACAAAAGTAAATATAGAATAAACATATAGAAAGTAGCCTTGAGTTACAGTAAAAAAAACCAAAAAAGTTGAGAGTTAAGAGGTATCTGAAAATATTAGATATTTATGCTTCATTGTGAAGTGAGAAGAGAGTTCCCTGAACTTGGGTCCACAAAGCTTTCTTATCACTAGTTTTTCACCAAGATGAACACAAAGAGAGATATTGCTGCAATTTTGTAACGCTCTCCAGACAGACCATCCAGTTTGCAGTGTCCAGTTCTGTTCCTGAAAATTTCAGCTATTGGAGGTTGAGGCTGGAAAATTTGACAATCTGTGACATAGTGACCTCATTTTACAAACTCTTTTTCATTTCTTTCTTCGAATTCCTGAAAATAGTCTGACATTCTGAGAACATTTTTCCATAGTGCTAGAAGAATTTGCCCAAATTTCCAAGACTGTAGCTTAAGCCAATATAGAGAAAGTAAAGTAAAAAATAAAATTGTTTCGAATGTCATGTAATGCTAATTTCAAGGCAAGTTTATATCCACCACACTCATGTTATAACTATGTTAACTGTTGTTTAAATTGAATTTATTTCTCCATCGTACTCCTTTGAATTTATATCATATTCTCCTTATAGTAATTTTTTGTTTTAGTTTTGCTCTTGCCATATGCCAAAGACTCACTCAGTATGGCTGAACTCATGGGATACATGCATAGTGAAATGTGTTGAAGCTTGTATTGCATTGCACAGGCCAATCGGCAACGTGATTTGGATCACAGATAGCAAGAAGACTGTATAGAAAGAATCACGCAAATTTTGGTTTTTTCAGGGGAGAAATGAGTACTTTCATATATAAAACCTGTAGCTCTCTAATCCACTCCATCTCTTTTTATTCAGTATGCAGGCCTGAGTCCAATAAAAATGCTGCACATGTGCTTAAATTCAATCCTGATGATTTCTCCCACTGAATTTAGCTACATTATTCCTACAAACCGTGGCAGATTAGAAATTTCTGTCACAACAGCAGTCAAAGGTCCCAGTCACAACAAGACTGAGCAGTAGGAAAGTAGTCACTTGCATATTTCTCCTGATCATCTATCTGAAAAAAAGAATTTAAAAAAACTTGTAGACAACAAGAGAAGTCTAGAGACCCTCATGCTGGGAGTGAGATTGAAAAACAGAGGGATATAGTCTGATAGATAATTTCTTAAAACTGGGTTGGACAAAAGCCTTGTAATGTGCATTGGATTGGATGCTGCAACAGATTCTTCTTAAAATGGTTTTTTACTCTGTCCTTACCAAACTGCACCTGTTGGTTTTCAATAGTAATATTGATCCTTCCATAGACAAAACCAAAAATGCTGTAGCTATTAAGAACAAATTAATAGAAGCTTATATGCTTGAACAGAGATTTCTTTTCTCCAGTTATCACCATCAAAACAAATGTAGCACATTATTTCCACTGTCATGAAATAAACAAGAACCTGTGTGTAATACAGTTTCTAAGTTTGTTAGTCTTCAGTTTTCTAGCATAACTAAAATACAGTTTGATTACTACAAGAAAAAATAATTCCAGTTGTTATTAGCA
The DNA here is from genome assembly GCF_965178545.1 of Coloeus monedula. Lineage (NCBI taxonomy): Eukaryota > Metazoa > Chordata > Aves > Passeriformes > Corvidae > Coloeus > Coloeus monedula. Next base: position 42,745,136 of record NC_138822.1, on the reverse strand, counting down.
GCTGAAAGTAATTCTAAATTTAGAATCTGGGGAGCTGGACTCAGTGACCCTTATAGTTCCCTCCCAACTTGAGACATGCAATGATTCTATGATCTTAATTTTCTAATTGCCTGCATTTCAATGGAGATCAAATGACTGGCTTACAAAATTTCAAATATTTTTATTGTTTTAGATATTTCTATTTGTAACAAATAATGACTGGCACAGTGTTGAGCTCATAGACAACGATGTCCCCTGAACTGACTGTTAGCACTCAGTGTCATTCTGGGTAATTCTCTGAAAATGTCAATTCAGTGCTCTGCAGCAATGTCCTGGGTTGCAGTGTATTCTATTACCATCCTCATGAGCTGTTGAAATCAGGTGGGGCAGTGTTTCCTTGCCTCCTCCCCCCAGACTATCTTTCTCTTAATGGCCCATCATTGTCCTGCTGCATGACTCACAGATAACTCCCTATGGACTATCTTGTTAATGAGCCTAATTAACACTTGGCCTCATGACTCATTACCCCATTGTGAGATGCTCCACCCAGAGGGAGGAACCAAGCATCCCAGCGTGGATATAATCTGAGACTCTGAACACCAGAGACAACCATTCCACTGGATTTCCACAGGACAGGAGCTACATAGCCACCACTGGACCTGAGGAAGAGCAGACCCTTTTTCTACAGGATCACCGCTTCAGAGGACTGCAGCCACCATTCTAGCAGACTGCTACCACCACCATGACTAACAGGGTGTCAGGTTGTATCTAGACTCTGTCAGTTTGAACCAGTGTTTTCTTTTATTTCTTCCTTTTCTTTAATTTCCCCATTAAATTGTTATTCTGACTTGGTGCTTCCCACTGGTTTGTTTTCAAACTAGTACAAGCAACCAAATAAGCAAATAAAATGTTGAGAATATTAGGACATGAACATGAAAATGGAAAATATGTTTATAAGTCTTTGGCAAGGTCACATTTTTATTGTAGAGTGGTTCTGGTCCTATACTCCTTTAAAGTAGATAGCAGAACAGAAAATGACATAAGATGCGCTGAAGGTGATCAGAGATGCGTACCCCCATGAGATAAAATAGGTAAAGTGGCCATTTTTGAAAGAATGCAGTAGGAGAAACATTATTATAAAGGTTGATAATACACGGAGAATACAAAAGAATGATTATGCAGTACATCAGCATTACAGCAAGTTTACCAAAGCTGAAATATTCTTCTGTTCTTTCTTTCCTAAAGTTTTAATGGTGTTCTCTCTTTCTCAGCTTTCCCTGTCACATACACTGGTATATGTCATCTGTCTATCACTTCTCCCATGGTTGCAGTGATTGTACGTGAATGCTTGTTTGAGAGGGTTTTTTCTATGACAAGCCAAAGGCCCCAAGTCAACGTGGTTTTTGATCATTCATGCACCTTTAAAAGGTAGCTGTAATAATAAAAAGTGTAGTAGTAATAAGGTTAAGTAGTGCTGCCTAAACTTTTAAACTAAACTGTTACTGCTTCTTTAAATCCTGGTTACTTGCCATGCAACTATACCAGACTTTTCCTAGATGATGATTTATTTACCATTGGAACAATTTGTCCACAGACATTCTGCCAGAAGGAACCGAAGTCTGAAGCTAATCTCTGCATCTCCTATGTGCAAAGGTCACTTTTTGTGACCTTTTATTATTCTACTTGGCATGCAATAGTGTAACAATATCTACAGTCGTCATTTAATTGTTGGTGTAGATGATGGGATCTGTCTTAAAGGAGACCTGTAATTTAAAAGATCTCTACATGAAATTCAAACCTTATGCAACTTTTAATTAATTTAATTATAATATATAAAAGGAATTTACTTGCTCAGGTGATAGAGTTATGGCCTTTTTACCCAGGATTTTAAAAATTCTCTTACACTATATAATATGTGTTTTCCAAGTGTTCTGAGTCATTTTCAAAACAGCAGCTTTAACAGGGCAAATCAGCAATGGCAGATGCCTCACAGTGGTGAAGTAATAGCATTCATTTGAAAGGTGACTAAGTAGAGAAGAGATTCTAAAGAACAGTGATGCAGCCCAACTGCAACTAAAAATAAGAGAAAATTGTTCAATTTTTCCTTACCTCTGTTCCTCAGTTGTAACTAGCTTTGGAGCATCACTTCAGCACTGCAGTATCTTAACACAGTGTAAATTAAATGATATGACAAACACTTCACATATTCTGTTATTTTTCATCTCCTCAGAATGAAAATGGTATGTGCATTATCTTGTAATTTCTTGTATGTTTGGGTTTAGTATCTTGTGCTACTAAATTTTAAACAGACTGGGCTGTACAGGACCTGGAGATTTGTACCTTTACAGCAGTAAAATGGAAGTTCAAGGATCAGGGATCTACATTACAGGTAATGCTTTTTGGATGTTCAAAGATCACTATTCTACATGTTACAGTTTGTTACTGAGGCATTCCAGCAGTGGCTTACCAAGCTGCTGGTGTTATTCTGGGAAGGAAGGGAAGAGAGAGCTGGCAGTGGCTCTCAAGGACACAGAGTTTCTATTCCTCCAGTAATGGACTGGTGGCATGCTGCTCTCCACAAGAGGCACCTACTCTCCAGACCGAGAGACAAGATGAGAGGCTACTTACGGAGTGTCTATGAGAAGTTAAAAGGAAATGTCTTCGCAGATATATTCTAATTTTTGGATCTTCCTCTTGCTACTTGAGCAGAGTCAAAAGCAGAGCAAACCCTTTCTCTGCCTCTGTTGTATGTTACTGTAAGACTTACCACTTGTCTTTGCTGGAAGGCTGTTGATGCAAGTCCTGTGAATACATTAAATCATAACACAAAGAATATCACTGTAGCCCGAACACGAGAGCCAAGAAAAAATGTTCTGCTACATTAGCATTAGTTTTAAACCAGCATGACTTATAGAGGAAATGTCATCCAGGATTCACAAGTGTTGCCAGAATTACCATGGTTTTATCCTTTCTCTCCTTTCTATTCTTCATAACACACCTATAATTGAAAATACAACAAAAAAAAGAAATGCTGGAGACCTCAAAGCGGTTATTAGCAATGCTCAAAGAGGCAGATGTTATTTCTTTTCAAGCCAGGAAGTACAAACTGCAAAAAGAGCCCCCCAGTGGGAAGGGCGTTGTCTCTTGCACATGGGAGATCCCAGAACACGCAAATAAGCCATAAGTAGCTCCTTTGTCTCCAGCAGACAGTGGGAGGAGGAGACCCCACTGTTTTCTCTCACACTGTGCCCAAACATCATGTAGACATTTAGAGGCAGTAGGCAGCAACTCCAAGTTCCTATAATCAGCTTTTGGAGCCCCAGCTAGAGAACCAAAAGAGATCCATGACTTAGCACTTTATTCTACACTTAGTGCTGGAAACATAGACACAGGACAGTGGAAAAACCTTTCTGGAATACTATTATGGATCTTGCCACCATAGGCAATTATGCCAACTAATCTCTTTGGAATTTATAAAATATCTATTTTATATCTTCTAAGGGTCCTCTCTCTTACTGCTCTGTCTGGAAAACTGCAAACTACCTTCAGCATGTAAACACATAGTAAAATAGCTGCAAGTTAATAAATAGCTATCAATAAACCAGAGAATACCTAGCTAAAACATCTCTGGCTACATTTTTCTGCTGGAAAGCATACTTGTTAATATTTTCCTGAATGGTGTTTTGCACTCCCCTGGCCATTGCCATAGCCTTCCTCTCAAGCTGTTGTAGTTTGATTTGATTTTAAGGGCATCAAGAAGTAAAATACAAACAAGTTCCGTTTGCATACAAATTGCCTTGTATAAAGTCACTAACATCCTTCTCCCTGTGATGGAATTATCTTGTCGGATATATTTGCTTTCTGCCACAAATTGTGATCTTGCTGTGTCTCACTCGTGTGGTGAGTCACCATTATTCTCTCCACTAATGGTGTGTTCCATTTCCATAATGGTCCTTGAGACCTCCCTGGTACTGTTGAAAATGCCTGTTAATTCCAAATAGGGGAAGCCAGATTTTTGCAGGTGCAAGATTCAAATGCAAAGCATTGCCTGCAATTCAAGTCTTATTGGAGGCATACATGTTATTATTTAATTGGTAGCTCTGCTGTTTGATTCTGTATGCGTATAGAGACAGATTTTTAAAATCCACACTTCTTACCATACATGAATGTCATTAACATACATTTCATTTAACCCCAAGGTGTCATTTAAACCTCTTGGGTGAATTTACATTTGTATATGTTTTTGGTGAAATATATATTATTTATCTATAGCATCATGAGAGCTCTGGAGGAATCAGAAAACTCTAAGTGTGTATGTAAAGGTATGAAAATTAGCTTCCTTAGAAAGTCTGATTCTGTAACATCAATATAACATTCTTGTCTGGAAAAAAAATTAAAAATGGAAAAAAACATAAATTAAAGAAACTGACTAAGGAAGAAATGAAGAGGAGATTGTCAGAAAGGGAATAGGAAAAGCTTTATAGCTTAAGTGTATCTATTACATTGTCTAAAGCACATATGCTAAGTTGACACAGAAACAGGAGGGGAGAGGCAGAATAGAAAGGACCACCTAAAAATTGAAACATTCTGTTTTGTCTGTCTCTTCTCTGTCCTGGATATCACCCAATAATTGCACCCTAGTTATTTTCAAATAGTTTTTCAAGTTCCTACATAGCTCTTGCAGTGAATATTCATTCTAGAATATTTTGACCCTTCTCCATGCGAAATCACTACTTTTCAAATGTCGTTTACACTGCTCCATCCCCTGCAATCAGCTCAATAGTCCAAAATAAAAACTAGAAATCATCATTACTTTCAGCTTGTTGCTTTACATAAACCTCTCTGATCTGAGTAGAAGCCATATGAGGATACTGAAGGAAGAACTACAGCAATATTTGTAAATCAGCCAAAGATGTGTTACATTGATACACAGAAAATAGAAGAAATAATGACGTGTTTGGATGGGTTTAATATTTCCAAAGAGTAAAGTCTTTGGTAAAAAATATAGCAAGGATGAAGCATACTTAATCTATGCTGACCAAGCATTAAAATGCTTTTGCTACATTGAAAAGTTTGGGAAAATTCCATTTTAACTTCAACCTAAAATGGCTTTTAGATTTTTTAACTTTGGAATTATCAAATCCAGAATACCCATTATTTCATTGTCTGTACATTGAACAGATTCCTACAGGGAGATACTTCTTCCCAGAATATAAAGAAAAAAAATCTTGAGAAAATTTACTGCAAATCACAGAGGAAACAAGATTCAATAGTGCAGCAAAAACTGTTTAGGATATCTCAGAGAGTTTCTAGTCACAAGGTAAAAATAAATGCAAACCCAGTATCTGAAGCCTATTCCTATGTTTTCCAGGTCTCATCAGGTGTTTTGAAACAAGAGTCCTGCTCCTGCCCAAGGTACACAATACTGAGACCTTCTTTCCCCTGCAACCACTGATGGAACCTGAGAGGAGCACAGCTCTAAGCGACGGCTCCTACCATGGGCAGCTCCTGTCAGACGCTGGCCGTGGCTGCACGTGCAGGTCACCCCTCTGCTGCTAGAGGAGACTTGGGACAGGTAAGCTACACCGAAGGGCACAGGCTGGGCACAAATGAGACCCTGTGGAACTTGGAACCCTCTGCAGGAAGTCTTGGTATCAGCTCTTCCCTTTGTATTCCCTTCGTATCATTCTTAAAAATTTAAATTCTCAGCAGAGAAGATTTGCTTTTAATTGCTAACAAAAATGTCAGCACCTGTGATCTTCCCTGATAAGACCACATGTTCATGTCCAAGTTATGATGCCATGAGGATGTAACTTTACAGAGAATTCTGACAGGTGTCTTTGAAGCCTGTAACACTGACACTATCATTTCAGGTATTATTTATTAATTTTTATTAAAACATAATAAATAATACTGAAGTAACAGGGTTTTTTTAAAGCAAAATACTGCTTTGAAAGCTGTCTCAAATGTCAAACAGAATGCATTTTGCATTCGTTCTGTATAAATTTTTATTGAGTTCAAACTTTTAAATAAATCTTCCTGTATCTAATGTCTCTTATCAAAGCACAAAACCCCATTATCTGATTATAAGAAGAACCTCAGAACTCACCATCTTCAAATTTAATGGACTCCTGATGCTTTCTTCTCTACCTAGACTGTTTTTAAAGCATTTTACTATATTTTATACATTATAAATGGATTCCATTCTTGGCTTAGCAATTCATCTAATGGACAATGGATACAAAAAAGCTCTAGCTCCAGGGACATTAAATTGGTTCTAAACTCTGAAAATTACAGCTTTTACAAAAAGAAGAAAATACTAAAAACATATCTAATGCAACACTGCATCTCATTTTCTGCTACCTTCACAATCTGTCTAAAAGCCCCTAAATTTCTTAATGACACAATATGTTAAAATTGCATTCCTTTATATTTAGATCTCTAAAACATTTTTTCTTCCTTACAACACCAAGGAGTTCCACCAGCAAATGGAAAATAACATTCTTGGCATTCCAACAGCTGGGAACATGGAAAGCACTGCATTGTACAACAAAAATGCTGTATTTTATATCTGACCATGGTCAAAGCTGAGTACTTCAGAGAAAAGCAGGCAGTCTCTGGTAACGAACCTGATTGTACATCTCACTTTGGGTAAGCAACAGTATGTAACAACAGGTAACATATGACTTGCAACTACACTGCAGAGGAAACTCCACTGTAAGGACCTTTAAAGCCTTTAATCTGAATCATAATTCCTTCCCTTGGATCATCTGCTTTAGGAGTTTTCTGCAGCCAGCTTTACCACAGATTTTAGAGAGATAGTAGTCCCATCTCCCTACCCGCTGCTCTCTTTCCCACCTCTCAACAACATAGAATCTACTTTTTGACCTTACACAGCTTGACAGCAATAGCAAGCCACAGAGAGGAATGAAAAAGAGCTTTTATTTTTCCATGAATTTGTACTGCTGTAGAAAAAGGAAACACAGAAAATGGGAATCCTTCCAAATTATGAAAAAAATTGTCCTTTAGTTGTGTACTACCGGGGAGTTTTTCAACTTAACATGATGGGGTTTTTTTAAAGCATTGTCTTTTTTGGGTATATATACATGATATACATAGATATAGATATATAGATACATATTCATCTTCCCTCATACAGTAAGAACTTCATGTTATAGTCTCAGAAACACCCAGGTTGGACAGGATCTGGGTGGTTTTTTCAGTTCAACCTTCTTCTCAGAATGATGTCAGCACTGAATTTAGACAAGTTGGCTTAGGGTTTTGTCTAGTCACATCCCTCAAAACTCCAAAACTCCTTGTGCAACCTGCTTCAGTGTCTAGTTAATTCCATAAATCCACTTAGAACTGGAAATGCTTAATTGTGGAGGCCAGTGAGCCTGTGGTACAAGGGACAAAGAGAATCCAGTGGTGGAATAGTCCCTAGTATCAAAGATTCCTCCCCAGGTTAGGGTGACAAAAGAGGCTTCTCCCAGGATGCGTTGTTCTGTTATGTTAATGTATCCCAGTTCTGCTTCCCTGGTTGGCCCGTCGGCCTCCCCTTGTTACTTTACATGTCCCTGCCCTAGAAGGTTCTCCACTCCCTGTTCCCCCATTGGCCCTTGCCCCATTGCCACTCCCTCAGAGTTCCCCACTGACTCCCATTCCTTAGTCCCACCTGTGTACTGCCCCCGTTCCCTCAAACCATTGGTCTCTGATGCTCGCCCTGCTCCTGTACTTAAATGTGGACCTTCTATTGTTCTTTGTCTTCATCCCTGGAACCCTTCAGGTGTGTGGCTGCATTAAACCTCTCCTGTGGAACCCCATACAGAGACCCTTCCTGCCTCTTTGCCATCGACCCATTTTCTGGAGCTATCCGTGTGTGCGTGTGCGTGTACGCATGTGTGACTGTGTGGTGGACCTGCCAAGCGGATTCACTTTGGAGACGTTTCGGAAGGTCATAGCTCCTCACCATCCAGCACAGCAACCTGGAGTGTGACACTTAAACTTTCCCTAGGTCAAGACTGGTATAGATCTAAGCATGTCAGCTGACTTTCCTTTGGTTTTTCTGCTATGTTTTTGTAAAATCAGTTTGCCAAATACTGTTTTCTAGGTTAGTAATATGGACACCTGAGCACACAGTAAGAGCATTATTCTCAAACCTTGCTGCCAGAACTGTTTCTCTCCCAAACAGTTTATGACAACACAAGTTTAAAACATTTTTTTTACTGATATACACATCTTTACAACTCAGGCATTCATGCTTGGGTTGGGTTCAACAACATTCACATTCAATTTTCAGCTTTGCAGTTTGTGGTTATAAATTGCAGTTATCAGGCTGTTTCCTTAGCAGAGTAGAAATTTTCCAAAGAAATTATCACCCCCCAACTTTCCATAGTAGATAATTAGTGTGGCAAAATAAATAAGATACATGCAATAAAGTATACAAGGTAGGAAAAAAAACATACTGAGACACCTCCTAAAGATATTTAGTCCAAACTGAACACTGCATTGCTACTACTTCCCTCTGTACAAAGATTGCAAGAAAAAAGGAGAAAGAATTGTAAAGAACTGTAAATAAATTGTAAATATAGGTGTAAGAGTTAGACACTCAGCTTACCATTGGAGCACTGAACATTAGTCTGGTGTACACGGAGAAAGGTGGAAGGGGAAGAAGGAGAGGAAGACAAGAAAAGACAGAAAAAAGATAAAGAAGGGAGAAGCAAAGGAAAGAAGGGGGGGAGAAAGACAGAAAGAGAAAGAGAGTAAGTGGAAAGAACTAAGAAAGACTTTCTTTTGTCTTAGAATCTTGAGAGAGAAGAGGCATTTTCTGCCTCTTTTTACTTTCTACTTTCATATGATCTATGCCAACTCTGATAGTATTCAAACTTTCACTCATAAGTGGTTTTAGTTTTTAATTTCATGAGGTCATTTTCATTGACCTCTTTACTACTGACCTGTTATTTTAGTAAATTTGGAAGGATCATTTACGCTGACCTCTATTGCCTTACTGATTTCTCTCCTCTTTGCTCCCATATCATCTGAGCAATTGAATTTCAGTCCCAATTCTAGTTATTGGATACATAAAATAATTTCATTTGTATTGCTATTATTCCTAGATGAACTGTCTTTTTTCTGTATGCCTTTCCCAGCTCATAGTTCAATCCTTTTTAATATTCATTACAGCAGCCTGTTTCCTTTTGATTACGGCAGAGACTACCCCTTATATCATGGATTCTTCTGTCCTCCAAAGACTCCCTTGCTACTGGAAAACTCAAATTTCTCTTATCTGAGCAACCTTCTTAAGCACGCACAGATGCTTTTGATTTCACCTGAAGGCCCCATGCTAGATGTCAACATCTCTACCACCAGCATTGGGGCTATCAAGTCAGGTGGACTTTGAGCTGTTTTGCAGGGGAAGGTAAATTGCCTATTGGTTTGTCTGTTTTGTCAGTTTCCCGCAGAATTTTACATTATCAGTGTTGAGCCCCACTGCAGGATTCAAGAACCTAGAAAACACCCTGTTCCAGATTTTCCCCGATGGTAGGTTTGCAATAACAGTACTTTGCCTTGCACAGAGAGAAAGCAGCTCTCATGGGTCCTGCTGCAAGCTTTCTTTTTACAAATCATAGAAATATAGAATGGCTTTGGTTGGAAGGGACTTTAAATACCATCTGTTTCCAATCCCCCGGCCTTGGGCAGGGATGCCAGTCACTAGATTAGGCTGTGCAGGGCCCCATCCAACCTGGCTTTGAACACATCCAGGGATGGGAAATCCACAGCCTCTCTGGGCAACCTGTTGCAGTGCCTCACAGTAAAGAATTCTTTCCTAAAATCTGACCTAAACTACTCTAAATCAAATAATATCAAATAATTATTTGATTTTCATTTCCCCAGCTTTGCAAATATAGACACAAAAGTTTTTATTGGCAATAAATTTCTCACAGATTTATAGTTACTAAGATTTTTGTTCAATGTCACCTGCGGTCAGTGAACTTTTGCCCCACATTATGGCACACATGTAAGATGGTCTCTTTTCAAGTATACAAAGTTCAAATAATGGGATGTCTATTTTCAATTATTGTTTTGATAAGGAAATGTAGCTTGCATTGAACACTGTTTAAATAAAATCTACAATATAGTATTAGGGAAATAAAATTGTGCAAGAAGTACAGATATTTTAATGTAGAGAGAAGAGAATGTAGCTAACTTACGGAATTAATCAAAATCCAGCAACAATTTGAGGGATATACAGCAGTTTTCTCTGTGTAGATTGTCAATTCCTGAGTCATGTTTTCAGCTATTTAATTGAAACTATTCGTCCCAATTTGAAAATTTTCTTCCATTTTCAGTTCCAATAAAATTCTTAGAAATATTACCTATTTTAACGGTGGGAAATCTCCTATACCAACCATCAGAATCGAAAGAACTCTATAAGATTGCAGTTCGTAGATTGCATTTTACTCATACTGTATATGGATGCTGACTAGGAAACCAGTTTTCTTGAACCTTATCCATCTGTCTTGCTGTCTCTTCATAGTAAAACTGTAATGTTTGGAAAATTCAATGTTTAGCAGATGAAGAGTGACTTATGAAGTTTAGCTAAGAAATGAAACAGTGCTAAGTCTTGCCAAGATTAAAAAATTCTAGGGATATAAAAGAAGCTGCATGCTTTTCAGCAAATATGCACATTTCAGGATGCACTTGGATTGATTCTCTGGATTTAGATCAAATTTGTACTTTGTTAATTTGTTTCCTTTTTTATTTTCCTTTTTTTTTTTTTTTTTTTTTTTAATTAGAGAAAGGTCTGGTCACATCATGGCAAACTTTCCAGACAGCAGAAAAAAATTCAAAATGTAAAGGAAGCAGGATGAAGGAAAAATTATTGCAGGTTAGACAATATAATCTGTAGGTGACAGCATAAAAGAGGGCTACAAGTAAGGTCTTTACATTAAGATTCTGGTCTTTCAGTTATCTTGAGTCAACTAATACATCACACATTTTCAGATATAGGCATGTATTTTACATATGAGGTTATGTTTTTGTATACAGTAATTAAACGATTGCATACATCAGTATCCCTTTTTAAACTCCTCTCAAACCAAGAACAGGAAAATACATTATGCTTCAGCATAGACTTTCTTACTGCTACAAGTTCTGAGTCAAGGTTTTAAAGAATTTGAGCTGAAAAATGGATATTAAAATTACATTTAACACAATCTGTCTACCTGAAAAGTATCTTGCAGATTTTTAAACATGACTGTTCCTAAAACACTTGGAAATTTTTAGATGAGGTTTGGCTAAAGTAGAGCAAGGTATCTGACTACCAGTCCAGTTTAAACAGTTAAAAATAAAGAGTAAAGTACAAATAGGTAAATCAAAGTACTTTCATAAATTAGTGACCACTCTGAGAAAGCTTAAATACAGTATTCAAGCAGAAAACTGACGACTTAAGTCTCAAAAGGTCCTATTGCAAGACATGCTTGAGAGAAAAAATACATTTTATGTATTTTACTAATATTTACTTAAACACACGAAACTGTGCATGATATTACTATGCATTTGCACTTATGTTTCTTTTGGAAAGCACACTTTGGATACTGTAAGGGACACTTTATTTTTTTAATTTATTTTTTTAATACAGGATATTTCTACAATTAACATCACATAAAAGAAATGAGGTATAATTCCAGATCAGCTTTAGTGTTTTAAGTGTTTTGCTTGTCCCTTTCCTGTGCAGGAGGAGGTGATACTTTGGCAAATGCAATGCATATCAGAACACACTGCAATAAAAAGACAGAAAAGCCTACTCTGAACATACAGTGATGAAAGTTTCTTTTAAAGCAGCCTTCTGGATATCATTCTGGCCAAGTCTAAAATGTGTCATGGAATAGGTGTAGCTAATTTCACAGACAGAGTGTGTTCAAGAAGTGGATTAAAATGTTCCTGAAATTTCCATCCAAAAATGTAGCGTGCAGAAAAATGTGAAGAATCCATGTCAATACTTAAATATATGTGTTGGCCTATGTGTAACTTGGTGTCATTATTTACTAGTGAAGTGGTTGAGAAAAATCATACTTTTGAGTATCTTCTTCTTGTCTCTACTGTGCACTTCCACATTTTCTTTGCTCTCTGTTCCCCTATGTATTTATTCTTGTGACTCAATTCTAAAATTGTATGGTTTGCCAGCTCTGGCTGCTGTGGAACAGAACTGATGACTGCCTTACTGACATTCATCCTATGGCAAGGAGTCATTTTTAAGCAGGAGATCCAGCACCCGAATGCACATTGGATAACAAACATCAGAGACAGGAATAACAGAGACTCAATCATTGCTTAATCCTTCTAAACTAGAGTCTAGTTTTGAATCCTTAGTTACTAGCACACTATGGGTATGCTTCTGAATAAGCGTGAATTTAGGCCTCAAAAGCATCTGACAGCTGCAGAGGAGTCTTCTTGCAGTCTCCTGTATATTCTTATTCCCCAAAATGAAGTGGTACAACAACATTGAGTGTTTCTTTTGTCTTTCCTCTTCATTAACAAAATGTATAAATACGCATTCACACCTAAAACAGTATGGTAATTTAGGACCTTCCCTCTAGTCAGGGAGCAAAACATAATCAGGCAGCAAATTTTCAGATGAGGGGGGAGTAAGGACCTGAAGAGGGAAATAACATGAGCTAAAGAAGGAATCGTATTTGTGAAAGCACACACACTTGCTTAAAAACACAAGGTGCAAGACCTTAGAAGGAAAATGCAATTGTTGATTTAAGATATTTTCCTTTTCAATAATTAAAATAGAAAAATGTATCCATGTCCAGGGTAAAAACCCACTTGAAAATGAACAGTCAACACAGAGAGGGTGGGGTTTTTTAAGTGTCTCATCTTGTTTCCATTCCATTAGAGAAAAGGCTGAAAGAAAACTGGCAGTGTGTTTTGGTTCAAAGGAAACAGCCAAGTGAACATCATAGTTACCATTATTTCAGTCAGTTTTCAGGCAAATAAACATGGTTAGCAGTGTACCAACAGACTAGTAGAACCAAAATATGTCCCAGAAAATCCTAAGAAAATTCTCAGGTAATTTATATTTCTATCTTCTGCAGCAATCTAAAGAAACTTTCATTATTAAAAAACTGAGTTTCCTTCAATCCACAGAATATTCCATGCATTTTTGTACTGCTGAACAGATTTCATAAAAATGCAAGTGGGATACTCCCAGCAGAGCATGTGTTTCTGCCAAAGATGGAGTCGAAGTTATGCAAATCTACCCAGGCAGCAAATACAGAAAGGCTTGTGAACTGGCAAATGGTGAAAAAGGACATATAATGCTCAGATGAGCCAACATATTTCAGCTTACAGACACTGGGATGTTTTCCTCACACTTTACACCTAGGGACACACTAGAAGATTTCTTTTCTACTGACCGATCACTAGTAAATCACGTTTTACTAAATGCATCCTGAGGACTTGCCCATGACATATAGAGCACAGCCAAGTTACAGGGAATATGATGAAATGGTGAAAAAGCTTTCCTCTTTTTCCTCTGGCTTTTCAGCTTTTGGAGAGCTTGTGTTTCTTATTGGACTTATGACCCTGACACATCCATTTCAGCTTTTACTCAATCTTCCTTTTTCCCTACTACAATTCAACAAGGAGCAACTCATCCTCTTCCCCGTAATGTCCATGTCACATCTCAGAATTTCCTCCTAATTTATTCAGTCAGGCCTTTTAACCTTTCTTCATTTCCTTCCCCTACCCTTTTAAAATTTCCATTTTACATTTTATGTGGAGTGTCTTACAGCTGCTCCAGCCTATCTTTTAGTCTCTCAGTCACATACGCATCTTTAAAGTACAGAGGCAGATTTCAAGCAAAAAGGTCTTTGTCCTCTCCTTCAAGCTTTGAATCAAGTACATTCAGCTCAAATTTTTCATGACAGTTCTCTCACAGTGACAACTCATAAAGAGGCACCAGAGTACGAATAATTTGTACTTCTACACAGCTAAGTGTTCAGACAAATCACAGATCTTCTGGGTGGACCCACTGATGACATGTTTGAAGGGTACTGTCGCAGAAAAGACAGAGGCATAATAATAGGAGTTGTTATGCATCACAAGGATGGAGGAGTCCTAAGAAAAAGATTATTTATAGGAGAGAAATACCTGAAATTTTAAAATGACAGAGCTCAAAACAAATCAAATTGCATGCATCATTAATTTTTCAGTATTTGTACTTAATGTTCTTGTTCATGATTTCATAGGTAAAGCTGGGAATTCCAAGGATGTGTTTGACCGCTGCACTCAGAACATGGTGTTATGCTTCTTTTAAAACCTGCCACACGTCATGACATCTGCGATGAAAAAACACACATCCTTTTACTGGTTCTGACTATTTCAACTGCTGTTGAACCACTACTCGTATCTTGCTACTGAGTGGCACCCCCATGCACGTGAGATGGCCACCTGAGTGCAGTGACAGGGGAAGCTGGGCCACACCATGCCCTGCTTTCATTGGACTCCTGGGCAGTACATGTCTCAAGTGAAACTGTTTAGGTATACCTAACTGCTGCTGGGCTGCAGAAGACTCCTTGAGAAGGCCTCAGATTCCAAAGGTTACCCAAAATCTAAGGGATCATTTAAAATGTAAAACCTGAAATTTTTTTTTTAAATATTTGAATATCAAGTTGTGATCATTCCTACTAGATGGATTTGGTTGAACAGATATTTAAAATAACTTCTAAGGAGAGTTCTGTCCAGGATTGTAGCAAATCCACTTAAAAAACAGGATGAGAGTGGTTTCAAAACTTGTCTGTTAATGACAAAATGTTGTTATCTTTACTCAAATTTATTATGAAGTAATACAGATAACCTTGTGGCCATTCCACATTTACTTGGGATTCTTCTGGTTAGGGGAATTAAAAAAACATTCCAGAAAAAGCATTCTTGATGAGATAATTCAGCTTGAGACAGGCAACCAATTAAGAGACTGGAAATAACAGGTTTGTGAACAAAAAAACGTGTTGAAACCATATGTCATTTTAAGACTTTCTGTATCTTGAACCTGCTATTTTCTCACTTTATAGGTCATTCATAAAACACAGAATTTATCAGCCTGAGTTATATCATTATTCCACAGTTTTCCTTCATAACATCAATTTCAAATTATGCTAAATTTGTGCTTCACATTTTTTCAGTGCCAATAAGTTTTTCCCTAAAAGAAATCTCTACAACTTTTTTCTAGAATTAGTAACTGGTAAAATAACATTGGGTTATTGGGTTAAGTCAAAAATCATATCAAATTGTGGGTCTTTCTACAGGTGAGATTAATATTAAAACTAAAATTCCTATATTGCTTCTTTTCTCTGCCTTTTCTTTCAAATGAACCGTCTCAACGAATTTCACAAGATGGATATTCACGTAAAATAATTCCATGTTGATTTGACTTACTGACTCTGCAACAATTATGCTAATATTAAAACATTGCCATATTTTTAAGTAAAATTATTTGTACATATCTTTATTAAATTCCATCCTTCATATATTCAATTATACATTTTTGATTTTGTTCTTTTCTGCTTAGTTCTTTCCCTCACCCGTCACCGCACACAACAAAAATAATTCCATAGAGTTTTCTCAGGTGATGACACTTAAGATCACATTACTCAGCTATTGCAGTTAATTTAGAACATAAATTAGCAGGAAGAGGGATTTGGAGGGGTTTTATTCATTTTCCTCTGGACAGAGAGGTCGTTCACTTCAGTGCTTCATTAACTGGAATCATGCTGTTATCTTTTTCTAGCAATAGTCTTACTGGCGTGCCCTTATCCTATGGTTCTGCTCCCCACAGCACTCGAATTGGCTGATCAGTTGGCATAGATGACAACACACCCATATGTCACCTTCACATGCAGTTGTGATCAGCATGGTTACACAGCCAGAACTAAGAAAACATAACCATATATCTCTCAAGAATTCCTGAATAACCACTTTCTTCTTTTTTGTCTCATTCAAATAGTTAACTGTGTGCCTGGTTCAAAGCTCAGCAGTATAAAGCTCACTTCCCCTTTTCAAATGCACTAATCACTACATTTCCGAGAGATCTAGATCACTACTATAAACTCTTTTTATATGGAGGAACTAGGTATCCCTAACCTGCAAACCGAATTTACATATGCAGAAAAACTTTTAAACAGGACTCTGCACCATAGCACTAGCTCTGGAATTTATTATCAACTAAAATCTTTACAACTTGTGTTTAACATATTTGTCTCCACGACTTTATCTTCCAACAAAGCATATCACTCTAGTGCCAACATTTTAGTTCTGTAGCCTTTGCTTGACCAAGAGGAAGAAGTAAGGTAAAACAATTTGCAGAGAGAGTGAGAGAATGAAAAGCCTCACCTCTTTCCCTACTACACATGGATAACCCTCATTTAGTAATTTGGCACAGCTTTTAGAAGTGCCTCGTCTATGCTGAACTCTCTTCCCACAAGGGTTCAGATGCAATAAACAGTGATACTCTTTGAAAGTGGTATTTAAACAAAATTGTAACTACATTTCATCCCGAGATCTGGGGATATTTTAAATAACAAAGATCTTATGGATCAGTTTATGTGGCAAGCAATGCAGGATTAAAATCCAGCATTTTTCTGACTGTTTTTGCATCTCTTTTGCTCTTATTTCAGACAAATAAAAGTCAACACAAGAGCAAACCACTTTACTACAGTAGGTATTTAAGGATATTTCAGCTTCTCAGAGCATTTTTTTTAAAGACACAGCACTGAAACTGAAAGAATGACTCCTTATGGGATAAGTCAACTGGAACACAGAGAGCAATGTTTCAACAGTGTTAAAGGATTCCCACAGGATTCAGAGACAATCTGTACCACAAGTGTGTTTTTAATAAGAGATTCATACTGTGATATGTAAGTGTCTTATAATCATCTGACATGTTTTCAGAGACATGTTTTCTATTTTCTTTTATGGACATAATAGCATTTTGGTTTTTTGTTTGAGAAGGGACATCTGGGAGAAGCTAAAATAAATCCATACTATGGGGAAGAAAATAAGAACAAACCAATACACAGAATTTCTGGACTACAGGTTACAAACCCCACAGGATCTAGAGAGCACACATTTTCTCTCACAATTAGTGTTAACCAGCTGAATCTACCCTTCCATGTTTTGCTCTTATTTGAGCTTATATAGTCAGAAATTTATTGGAATATGAAGAGACAAAGACTAAGCTGCCACCATGTTATAGTGAAATATTTTTATATGTATGCCTCTTATGCTTGAAGAAAACCAACCCCCAAACAAACAGAAAACACTTCTCTGTAGTACCTACAGGTTTCTTTTTGAGTGTAGCCCTCTGTGAGGAGCCAATTCAGTTTTGTTATGCCTCAATGGTTGTCAGAGGCATGTGGAGGAGAGGTGCACATGTGCCACATGCAGGAGGCAACTAGAAGAAGCCTTGTCTCCGGGAGGACTTCGCCTGGCAACACCTCCCATGAGGCACTCAGTAGCAGACACTGTGGAGGGGCTTCTCCGCTCAGGTCACAAAAAGGTCTCCACCAATGAACGGCAGAGAAAGGTTGGACCAGACCAATGGTTCCCTGTTAGTGGGTGGACTTTGGGAGGGGCCAGGGCATAGAAAAACTAACTGTGTTGCTGCTTGCTGCGGAGGTTGTAATTGTTTGTTGCTGTTGCTCCGTCTCTCCTTTGCCCTGGCCCCAGCCTGCCTTCTGGCTCTCCTGCCCTTGCTGGCTTGTCCTTGTACCTGTCCTGCTTTCCTGTGTCCCTGACCACCGCCTTGCCCTTCGCCCTGCATCCTTGCCTGGACTGCCAGCTTCCTTCCCTGCCGCCTGATCCAGCCGTCACTGCCCACCCTGTCGCACTGATCCAGCCGGTTGCCACGACCCTGTCCAGGGTCCTGGTCCTCCTGTCCAAGTGCCCACTCACCGCATGTCTGGTGCCGTCACTGTGGGAGCCGTGCCTGTGGAGCCGCACCACTCCGGGAGCTGCACAGGCTCGGTCAGACCCAGCCCGGCCACAGGTGAATCAGGGGGAGGAAGGGGAAGCAGAGGTGAAATGATTTGCTAAGAAGTTGTTTGTTAAAAACAATGCATACAGCTTGCTCAACACTTACTGTGCCTACCAAAGCAGAATGAGAAGATATAAGACTATTGATAAAGGGAAGGAATCTTGACCAAAGATCCTGTTTTCAAACTTGAAACTAACTTAAACCAGCCTTGAAGTTTGGACTTGGGCCAGGGACATAAAGAGCATGCGCAGAGAAGCAAGGTGAAAAGTTCAGAATGAGGAAGACTGTTTACTTCATCTGAGGAAGACTCTTACTTCATCCCGGAGACCCCTGCCCATGACCCACTAGACGACACTGCACAAGGGCAGCGCAGATGTACATTACTTTTGGGCTCATTATAATACGAGGCAAAGCTAGGTGGGGCTAGGCAATGAATATGTATAGGCATCTTGGGAAACTTAATGAATGTGGAGTTTGTAACCCAATAAATACCAAGCTGAATGCAGCTGTCAGCACACATTACTTTGGAGGAATTATCCCCCATGCCTCCCAGCACTGGAATAAACATACCCACTTTACTACTTATTCTAGTAGTGGAGTCTTTTCTGCATATCATTTTGGTGAGCCAGCAGGAGGAACTCTTGTCTGGCTGCAGGATCGGCTGAGGAGCAGACATCCTAGCCATGCCCCAGGGCTTTCCTGGAGGAACTCCTCCTCTCAGCTTGCTCACTGTGGGGGGTAGACAGCAACCTTACCTGGGACTGCAGATAAACAGTATGTTCCAGATTTAGGGTGCCTGTAAGCCGTACACATGGCCAGGGCTGCTGGTAAGCCATGCAGAGACACCTGGCGCACAGCATAGTTAGTCCCTGTGTGGGTGAAGGTGGAGCTTGCAAGCAACCGGCTACAGAAGCCAGGAAGGGCAGCTGGCTGCAGAAGCCGGCAATGGGGGAGTCACCGACCGATAGAGTGGCTGCTAGCAATCCTGAGAGTGGATCTGGTGATTCTGGGGGGGATTTCCGCCAGAACTTGTTGATGATTGTATTGGGGAAAATAAATAAGCGGGACCCTGAAGTTATTAAAAGTGAGTGTTATGAGTACTTTGGCTACTAGTAGCTAGTTTGAGTGGTTTTGGGTTGCTTATATGTCTGTGTGGATATTGGTTGTTGTTGGACTGCTTTTATGTGTATGAGGCTGTATATTAGCTCACCTATTTGTTTGTAGATTGGAGATGTATATGTTGCCGTGTGTTGTTTGAATATGTTGTATTGAAGCATTTGTTTGGAGCGGTGCTAAGTTATTGATTTTTATGCTAATAGAATTAGAATTGTGGCTAGGCGAGAGGTTGGAAGAACCCCTCCCCCTCAGTGTTTTGGTCTTGATTCTTGAGACCCCCAACGCCTTTCTAATATAGCTCCATCTGATTTCTCTTTTGAAATCCCGTGTTTAGTGTGTGAAAACAGTTGTGAAGCTTGTATTTGTGTACATGTATTAATTGTGAGAAAAAGTGGTATTGTACTTCTACTAGGATGACTGGGTGGTGTCCAGGCTGCCAGAGGAGAGAGCTTGGTATCAGACTAGAAAGAGCAGGAATAAAGAACTTGGCAGAAAATGCAGGTGTAGATAATGTTAGAGTGAGGAGAGAGTGGCAGAGAATAGTGAAAAACTTGAAAGGAACTAGCTGGAAAAGTATGGCAAGTGTATGTAAGAAGGGATGAGGAAAAGGCAAAAGCAAATGCAAAGGTGATGGCAAAAGTTGTAGTAATTGTGGACATTGTGGTTAATAGACTTGGGTGTTTAGTTCCCTTTTCTGCCTGGTGTTTTATGTGGAGCTGTAAGGCTCCTGTTATGTGGTGCTTGTGCGGAGCTGAAACACTCCTGTTTGGAGGGGACCCATGCCCCTGTGCCTTTTGTGGTTTGTTGTGAAAAGCCAAAATTGGCAGGTTTCAGTCCTGAAGCCAATCTGGAGCTCCTATCTTGTGGGGAACCCCCCCACCAGTCTGTGGTTTATTGTGGAGAACTAGAATTAGCAGATTCTAACCCTGAAGCCAATTCTGCAGCTACAGCCTTGTGGAGGTGGTGTTGCCCCTATGCAGGCCTAGGTATTTGTCATGCAGCCTCATCTGTGGGGGCTATAGAGAAACTTTAGGGGAAAATGTATGTCCTGAGTGGCCAGTGAAGAAAAAAAAAGGAAAAAGCAATTCAAATGCCTGATTCAGAGACTGCAACTCTTGCAAAACTTTTAAAAGCAGACTGACTCCCTCCACTGAAGAATCAGTTGAAGGAAATCCCACTGAAAACCTGTGGGAAACAACAAAAATGGTGCAACAAGCACTTCATAGAATAAAAACTAAAACTTCACTTGAATAAGTTAATGCAGTCAACAACTAGTCCCACTCAGACATTTTTTTTTAATATTTTTTTCAAGAAAGTTTGTTTCTTTTCTCTTTTCTAAGAATGTCAAACATCCCAGCATGGAAGATAATGTGGTTTGAAAGCAAGGAAACTGCAAGCAGCAAAATCACACCTAAATGGGATAACCATTAGCTTCACTGTCACTTTGTGTTAGCCATAAGAAGTTTTACTTCTTTTTTTAATAATTGGTCTAGTGGGCCAAATTTTCACTTTTCTTTTATAGGAATCTACCAACACATGAGATGGAGCTGTATGAAAACCAATGAAATTTAAAGTGTTACCATAATTGCTTGCATTGTCAATTGGTTAATGTTTATACTTTGTTTGTGTTTTCATTGCAAGTGACTTGGTGAGAGATTAAATAGAAGTTAAAGCATTCTACATATTCTTGAGTTTAATTTTTGTGTAACTTGTTTTGTCTTTTTTTCTGAAAAATGTTGTACCTAAGTCTTATGGATGTATAATTTATCTCAAGCAATATCCTGGGAGTTGGTATAAGAATTTATACATATCTGAAACCCTATGAATATGGACTAACCTTCCGAGTTCTGCCTCAGAAGGCTTCAAAATTATTATAATATTGTTAAATTTTTTAGATTTTCTAATTAGTGAATTAAAGAATCTTGACAAAACACAAGCAAATGCTACATGAAAAATGATTGAATCCCCCTTCCTAAACCAAGAAGGATAGCTATAGACTGCAGATAAGACATGAATAAAATACAAAAAAGCCTTCTACCAGCTCTCAAACTAATGTGCTGTTGAATCTCATGACATATATCTTAAGAGAGTATTTTTGCCTCATGCCTCCTATTTATAGCACATTCTGTAATCTCAGTTGTAGGTGCTGAATGTGATGAAGGCAATTTACTACTTAAAAAAAACAAAACAAACAAAAACCAGATAAACAATGCTGAAAGAAGAGAAATACCCATAGACAGTGAAATAACAGATCAAGTGATCCCATTAGTATGAGATGTTGAAATTCCAAGGAGATCTATTAGAAAAATTACAAACAACCATTACATTTAAGAATAGAGAAATTATTCTGCAGGTGAATGACCAACAGTACATGGAAATACTGAGCCTAATATTAACAACTAAAGGTTCTGCAGAAGAAATTAAAGAAGAGATAACGAGTCAAGTGTTCCCAAGAGTCAGGGCCACAGATGTACCTGGGAGAGCCAAAAATGCAACCCCAGTACAGATCAAACTCAAAGAGGGAAAACAACCAGTTAGAATTAAAGAATACTCCTTCAAAAGAAAGACAGAGAAAGAATTAGCCCAATAATTGAAAAATTCTTACAGTTAGGACTGTTAAAAAAGTGCCAGTCTTCTTTTAGTACTCCTATCTTGCCTGTCCGTAAACCTGATGGGTCGTACCTGGTGGTACAGTATTTACAGGCTGTTAACAAGATAACTGAAGATCTCTATCCTGTGGTAGCGAATCCTTACACTCTGTTAACATGTTTAACACCAGAGCTAACTTGGTTTACCATTTTAGATTTAAAAGATACCTTCTTTTGCCTCCGTCTCCATGAAGTCAGCCAGAAAATTTTTGCATTCTAATGGAAAAGCCCTAAGAGTGGGCGCAAAACCCAGCTCACGTGGACGGTGTTGCCTCAAGGATTTAAGAACAGTCCCACCCTGTTTGAAGAACAACTTGCAAAAGATGCAGAGTCCTGGGAAGCCCCACCAGGAGAAGGGAAGCTACTGCAGTATGTAGATGACCTTTTAATAGCTACCTGAACAGAGGAAGCTTGTGTAGCTTGGACGGTAAGTCTCTTAAACTTTCTGGGGCTTCAAGGGTACAGGGTATCTAAGAAAGAGGCTCAGGTGGTGAAACAGAAAGTGATCTACCTGGACTATGAAGTTAGTGCTGGGCAATGAACTTTGGGGCAAGATCGCAAAGAAGTGATATGCTAAACCCCGAAACCCCAGACAGTGAAAGAGTTACGGACTTTTCTGGGGATGACAGGATGGTGCAGATTATGGATTTACAATTACGGGCTGCTCATGAAACTGCTTTACGACCTCATTACAAGAGAAAGTAGAGATCTTCAGTGGACAAAAGGCCTTCAATTAGCTAAAGAATGTCCTCATGTCAGCTCCAGCTCTAGGACTTCCAGA
Organism: Coloeus monedula; assembly: GCF_965178545.1. NCBI lineage: Eukaryota > Metazoa > Chordata > Aves > Passeriformes > Corvidae > Coloeus > Coloeus monedula. The sequence continues at coordinate 42,722,575 of NC_138822.1, read as the reverse complement.
TGTGACTAACCATCCTTTCTATTTTCCCATGAGAAACAAGGGATTGGGAATACTAGCACAGGACCTGGGCCCATACTGACAAGCAGTTGCTTATTTCTCTAAGCAGCTAGATGCAGCAGCCAAAGGATGGCCTGGGTGCCTCAGAGCCGTTGTAGCAGTCATACTAAACATCCAAGGAGCACACGAATTCACCTTGGGTCAGAAAATGACTGTGCTGGTGTCCCACACAATGTCTGCGGTGCTGGAAGTGAAAGGCGGGCACTGGCTCTCCCCACAAAGGTTCCTGAAATACCAAGCCAACAAGATGATGTAGAAATAGTGGTAACTAACATTGTCAACCCAGCTTCCTTTCTCAGTGGAAATCAAGGGGAACTGGTATGCCAGGATTGCCTGGAGATTATTGAAGCCACCTACTCCAGCCACCCGGACCTAATCCAGCCGCCCTTTAGATGACGTAGAGACCTGGTTTACCGATGGGAGCAGTTATGTCATCAGTGGAAAACTACATGCTGGGTGTGCAGTTACTACCTGCCAGGAGGTGATAGAATCCAGACCCCTGCCAACAAACACCTCTGCACAGAAAGCTGAGATAATTGCCCTAACCCATGCCTTAGAGATAGCAAAAGGAAAGAAAATAAACATTTATACAGACTCAAGGTATGCATTTGGGGTTGTACATGCACACGGGGCCATTTGGAAAGAAAGAGGACTATTACATTCACAGGGAAAGAACATCAAACATGCACAAGAAATAATGCGACTGTTGGAAGCAGTCCAGCTACCTGAGAAGCTAGCAGTCATGCACGTTAAGGCACATCAAAAGTTGAGCTCAGAACTGGAAGAAGGAAATGAACTGGCGGACAGAGAGGCAAAAGAAGCAGCAAAAGGTGAGGTAACAACAACTGGAGCCTTGATCCCAGATGGACAACTTTCCCTGGAGGATAAGCCAACATATAACAAAAAGGACAAGAAATTGATTAAAGATAAAGGGGGAACATTCAACCAGGAGGGATAGGCTATCACTGCAGAAGGAAAATTGGTTATCCCTCCCATTTGCTATGGTCACTAGTAAGAGAGGAGCACCAGAAAACGCATTGGGGAACAAATGCCTTATATAACTACTTAATTGGGAAAATTATCACTAGAAATTTATACAAAACCATTGTGCAGATAACCTGACAGTGTAACCTTTGCCTCCAGACTAATTCCAAAAACACCCCCAAACCAAAAATTGGTCAAATTGGAAGGGGCCATGGGCCTGGACAGCAGTGGCAAATTGATTTTATGGAACTTCCAAGAAAAGGGGGTTATCAATATTTGCTAGTGTTGACAGATACTTTTTCAGGTTGGCCGGAAGCTTTTACTACTAGAACCGCTAAAGCTCGAGAAGTAACCAAAACGTTACTACAAGAAATAATACCGTACTTTGGAGTTCCAGCCACAGTATCTTCAGACAGAATACCACATTTTTTTTCAAGGGTAGTACAACAAACTAGCCATCATTTAGTCATAGATTGGGAACTCCACACTCCATACCACCCCCAGCTGAGTGGTCAAGTAGAGAAAATGAATCATTTGATTAAACAGCAAATTGTGAGATTAGGGCAAGAAGCTAACCTACCCTGGCTGCAATCTCTTCCACTTGCATTGTTACAAATTCGGACCAAGCCCAGAATTAAAGAAAAGCTAAGTCCCTTCAAAATACTTTATGGGAGACTATATGGGGTACAGAAAGGAATATCTACCCAAATTGGAGGAGACGTTAGCCACCTATATGATTGCTTTAGACAAACAGCTTAGAGAAATTGAAAAACATGGGGCTACAACCCAGAGTCGAGGCTTGGACGGTCCTATACATGACATTCAGCCTGGAGATTATTTATATGTTAAGTCTCTTACAGAAAAAACTCTGGAACCACAGTGGGAAGGACCATTCTAGGTACTTCTCACCCCTTAACTGCAATTAAGATCAGAGAACAGAGTGCCTGGATTCACCATACTCAGGTAAAGAAGGCTCCAGAGGCACCTTGGAAAGTGACCCCTGGTGATGATGAACTGAAATTGAAGTTTACCCAAACAAAATGAAAATGTTATGATGGCACGCAAGTATAACCCAGAAAATTGGTTTTTTCATAGTCATAATTGTAGCCTTAAGTTGGGAAGTTATTCATAGGAGAGAAGACATATGGTCCCAAGCCTTTGTGCGGTTTACTGGACTCATGGGGAAATACTCTGATTTAAAGGATTTAAACCTACTGACTGTGGTCATGCACAGAAACCAAGTGTATACAAAGCAGGAATGGGAAAAACAGAAAACTTGGCAACTTCAGGGAACTGTAGGAGAAGAAATCAAAATAGGATGCAGAATGATTAATGGAACTTCTCATAAAAAAGCAACCCAAATTAGTGTTTCAACTACTCCTACAGACAAACATAATGAAATCTGTAGTCATTCAAGTGAAGTAGAATGTTGGTATAATTTTACATTAGTACAGACTGTTGAAGTAGTTTGTCTTTGGGCCCAGGACAGTAATGGGCTCTCATTCAAATTCCAGATAAATACCATAGCTAGGCCTACTACAACCTACTCCAGCAATCGAATCCAAACCCGGGTCACACCACTTAAGCCTGAACCAAAGACTTATGAGATTGGCCCCGATGTAGTGAGAAACACAGGCCAGCAATTATTGCTGTTTAATACAGAGTGGTCTCTTAAGTGTGTAGAACTACTAATGCAAATTAATATTTCTGAGATCCAACCAGCCTGGTCCCCTTTAATACAAACATCCTGTGAAGGGTGGACAGCCTGGCTGCAAAAGCAAACACCCCTCAAAGGCAGAATGCAGCGAGACCTGACTGCCATGCTGGGAACAGGACTGGGAGTCATAAATGGAATTGATTCAGAGATACTGATGAATAAATTGGCCATGGCAACCAGTGACCTGACCAAATTAAAACAGCCCCTACAATCCTCCCTATTAGCATTAGGAAACATTCAGTGGCAAGTCTCAAAAATACTCCCAGACTTCACAAAGACCAGTGACCTGGACCACAGACTGATATTAAACACACTTGGTGTAGCTCAAGACAATGTATCATTAGCCCTTAGCTGCATACAAGCCCAATTATGGATCCAGTCAACAGCTTCCTTAATTATAAGAGAAGGAAATGAAGGTGTTTTTCCTATTGAAATCCGAGGAGCTGTTTGGAATAATGCTACTAAGTTAGAAAGAAAGCTCCAATCCTGGCGGGCCTTGGTAAATTTCACTTATGACCCAATGACTAACACAGCTACTGCCTTTGTGCTTACTATATGTAATGCCACTGTTTATGTAATTCATCATATTGTTGGGACTAAACTATGAAGGAACAGTTTTTTACCCCTCTGAACACAGAGTATAGGTTTGGATGGTAGAAGAAAAATGGCAAACAGTGAATTTAGAATCTTGCATCACACAGGAACAACAAGGATTTATCTGTGAAAGTAATACAGTTGATGCCAAAGACATATGTCTTGACGTAGAACAAGGCATTTGTCACTTCGAGGTCCGCCCAGACACTACACCAAAAACTGTACTTGTATATATTGGTCAAGGCTGTGTGTGCTTAAGAACTATCTGCACTTTTATGATGATAAATGACAGTAGTATAAAGGTAGCTGCCAGGAATCACTCTAATTTTTGTATTTGTAATTTTACCAAGATTGTTGGGTGTGACTTTTTGTATTTAGCACTGGTTGTGTCTCATCAATTGATAAGGTCTAACTACACCATATACTATAAATTGCTACCCACACCTATTGGAATGGACCTCACATTAGTAAAGCAATTAGTGAAACATCAGGACCTAATTGAGATTTTAGATGAAATCCGAAAGAACAGGAAAACGACCTTAGTCACTATCCATCATGACACACAAGAAATAAGCAGAATCTTGCAAAGAGTAAAACAAGATGCAAGTCATAACTGGTGGAACGTGCTTTTTGGGTGTACTACCACAACTGGCATTCTAAATACGTTATGTCACCCCATCATTGTTTTATTCATTTTGGTGAGTGCTTGTCTTGTGTTGTCTGTTATGTTGCTTTTTTAGAACTATAGAGTGCTAAAGAAGTTATCAATTTTAACTACTTTGTCAAATGCACATGGGAAAGCATTAAGGGATGCTTATCGTAAAAGATTATTAGAAAAAGAATTTATGTATTAGTAAAAGAATTTACTAACTCTATAGAAAGGAGGGGACTGAATCAGGGGAAGGAAGGGAAAGCAGAGGTCAAATGATTTGCTAAGAAGTTGTTTGTTAAAAACAATGCATACAGCTTGCTCAACACTTACTGTGCCTACCAAAGCAGAATGAGAAGATATAAGACTATTGATAAAGGGAAGGAATCTTGACCAAAGATCCTGTTTTCAAACCTGTAACTAACTTAAACCAGCCTTGAAGTTTGGACTTGGGCCAGGGACATAAAGAGCATGCGCAGAGAAGCAAGGTGAAAAGTTCAGAATGAGGAAGACTCTTTACTTCATCTGAGGAAGACTCTTACTTCATCCCGGAGACCCCTGCCCACGACCACCAGACGACACTGCACAAGGGCAGCGCAGATGTGCATTACTTTTGGGCTCATTATAATACGAGGCAAAGCTAGGCAGGGCTAGGTAATGAATATGTATAGGCATATTGGGAAACTTAATGAATGTGGAGTTTGTAACCCAATAAATACCGAGCTGAATGCAGCTGTCAGCACACATGACTTTGGAGGAATTATCCCCCATGCGCCCCAGCACTGGAATAAACATACCCACTTTACTACTTATTCTAGTAGTGGAGTCTTTTCTGCATATCACAGGCAGGCAGCGTGCACACCCCCCTCCATCTGGACACTGACAGCACTGCCCTGACTCGCTGGGGGTAATGCCCTCTTTTTCTCCCTGTCCCCTCTCTCTCCTCTTCCCCAGTCCTTTTCCATTTTCCTTTCTTCTTTTCTGTCTCCTCTAGCCGTATTTCGCTCGGGCAACTCCTTTTCCTTCTCCTTTTTGTTATCAATAAACGGTTCTCAGATACAATTTGCCTCGTTTGGCTTCATTTTGTTCCAAATCATCCATTTTTAAAAGAATTCCTCGCAGTTCCCCACAGTGGAACACAACACTCTCCCACAGAAAATAATCTGTAGTTCAGATTATGTTAGAAATTAATTTTTTGCTGTTTGTATGAGAATTTGTGCATTGCATCTTCAAGTTGCATCTTCACCATAACTTATCTTACCTATATATTTATATACATATATATATTCCACTTTATAGAGGAAAGAAGCTTCTCACATGACAGCTGTAAAACATACACAACAATATAAACACAGCACATCAGCAGTAAGAGAAAGGTTGCAATGATGCTCGTCCACTAGTACCTTATAGACTTGTAGCAATCAGCAACCGCACCCAGAGTCATCGCAATTTTTCTTGTGTTAAGAAAGGATTTCCTGTTACTTAACCCTTTTTTACTAGTTCCATTCTGCATGTGAACTCAGAAATAAAGCTGTATTATGGCTTCCAAAATAATTTGCAATAACTGATCCAAATAATAGGTCAAACTGTACTAAAAATAATGAGCAGTTAGTACACACCTCACAGTTCAATGACTCTGCAAGGGTATTCCAGTGCTTTCTGAGCACAACTGAAACAAGTTGAACAATAAAACACCAAAATGTCAAAACTTTTTCCAGGAGATCCTTTCATCAAACAGAAAAATCAAAATTGCATGTCTGTTGGAGCCATCATAACCATATCTGCTAAATATATGCAAAGCAAAAATATACAATATCCAGTCTTCATAATGGCACTACTGTTACTCAGATCCCTCCTGAGAACTGTATCCTGACATTAGACTATTAGACAATAAATTTTTGCTAGCAGTCAGAGTGAGATTTGCACGTGATTTCTAGTGATTCTGCTGAATGGGATGGTTCCATCCTTACCTTACTCTGCCCAACTCTTCTGCTACTTCACTTACACTTATATTCTTTTCTTCACAAGCTCTTTGTAGAAAGGGCTGTCTTTTTAATTATGTGTGCTAACAACACTTGGCTCAATGGAGCAATAAGAAATACTGTACTAAAAATGATAATAAAATACTCTTTCCTTATGGAAGAAATTCAATAAACAGTTCTATTCCTTCTGCAACTCCATTAGAGCACAAATAAACAGAGAATCCTGCACCAAGCTTTAGATATAATGCTCAGTCTCTTAAACAGAAACAACAAAACCCACAGAGACCACAGAGAAGATGAATTTCATATTCTAATAGGCACAAATGGACTTTAATATGGCTTTCCAAAGATCTTCTGACTAGCAAAAATCACAGGGGAAACGATTAGAGAGATAATAGCAAGTCACAGTCATGCATGTATCTGATATGCTTTTAAACTGAACAAAAATCTAAAACAAACAAACAACACATATTTAGAATGTCAAGAACTAGTCTTTTTTTTCTGCATTTGTTGACTACTTAAAAATTCCTATCTATCCTGTTTTCCTTTTCCCTTTGAGGACAGCTTTTTTACCATCATCCGGACAACCAGAATTTATAACAAAGATTTAGGACATGCAGAAGATTAGGACTTGGCCTGGTACAACCAATTGCCATGAGGAAAAATTACCCAGAGATACATCGTGAAAAAAATCCCATTATATGAGCTAGAGGATCATAATATTGCACAAAACTTTGGCACTCATTGCAACACTTAAGAATACAAAATATCCAATTGGAATATACTGTTCAGAAGGGGGAAAACATTTTATTCTAAGCCTGATATTTTTTGCAGCCAACTTGCTTAAGCGAATCTCAGCAAGCACAGTGTGAGTGCCAAAGTCGAGAGGGAGAGAGTTGCAGACATTCCTGAGCAGTACAAATACGTTGGGGGAAAGTAGATTTGCATGAGGGTCTTGGGTGTAAAAGAACTCTTAGATGATGATTTCCATGACTATTAGGGCATAGGTTCTCATTCTGATTCATTATTTCATCCCGGAAATTACATTCTTATAACTTTATTGCTAAAATAGCCTCAGATCATATCCGTACTTAATCCTATTTTATATTCTATTTGCATCACTTTTCATTAGTTTGGTTAGGAAACTTCTTTCTCGCTTCCCAGAACAGTGATGGCAGTCACTACAATCTGAAAATACTGAGATACAGGAGAGAATTACTTTAAATGGTTTCCATCCTAAGTCATATCCTATCTGATGGACATTTGAAAACAGAGAAAGAAATTCTTTAACATTGCTCTGAAATGTGAAGTTTTTAACCATCAGAGGCAGTTCTGTTAATTGTGAATGATTAGCCTTCCAAGCCATGAAAAGTAACACCTAAAGTAACCTCTAATGATTCTGCAAAACCCACTAACTGCATAAGTAGTAATGCCTTTGTTAATGCCGCTTACTGCAGATAATTATTGCAGTGTCCAGTGATTTTAATTGTTTAGGGAATGAAAGGACTCTCACACTATGACATGTTTTCCTTTGATGGTGAATGACAAAATAATATACAAAGAGCTGTATTAATTTTCCAATTTGTCCTGTGTTTTGAGGCACCTAAAAATCTTCACGATGAAGCTACTTTTTCATACATTTATTCTGGATGACTTGCTATGAATCAAAAGAAGAAAGCTGAATTAACCAAATTCTTTATGCAGCAATCAACAACAAATGAAATAATATAAACATTCCCTACTTCTCATATAGAAACTGCATAAAGTAGTGACATTAGCCTAAACTAATCACTCCACCTTCCTTGTGAAATAATTTCAGTCTCAATGGCTAAGTTTTTTATAGTCATAAATATTTTACAGAAAATGCACTTGCATCTCTCTTGTTCAGCAGTATAAGTTATATACAAAAGGGACACAAGTTTTTTAAATCAGTACCTGTTCAGTTAAGACAATGCTAATTCTAAACATTTACATTTCCTGTGTCTTTGTTTAGATTATTCGTCTGAAAGAGCTGAACAAGAAAGTAAATTCTGGAAAAAAAAAAACCAAAACATCTTCAGCTCCTGGTATCCTCGAGTTCCTTATCTGTTTTACTTGCAAGAACAATGAAACACTATATAAAAAATTGTATTGACAACAGCAACAGGAGTGGTTTTAAGAACCAGTTTCCACAGGGCAGAGATGCAAATGGTTACAGAAGATGTAAGGTAATGAAAAGTCAGAGCCTACTGTGTTTAGGTAGTTCTCCTGAAAGTTCCAGAAATGTTAACAGACAGAAGAAGGAGCCAGTGCTTTGTCTGTACAGTAGGTTCCCTATGTAGTGAATGATGTGTTTTCATTTTAGATTACTTTCAGCTCTTCTAAACATATGGTCTGGAGTAAAGAACAAGTAAGTCAGTGGAAACATTCCCATCTATTTGAATAGCCTTCAAATAAAATGTTTACATACTTAGTTCTGGGGAATGACTGTCAACAAAAATAAAGAAAAAAAAAAGGCACAGGGTAAGAGGAGAAAGATTTAGATTTTAGTGTGGAGTAAGTCTGTTTTGCTCCATGTCCTGAAAGGAGTTTTTAAAAAGATTTCAGACTTTTTTTAAAACATTAAAATACTCACTTAATAATATTAGTAAATTCCAGAAATAGTTGTGGAGGTTTTATCTCAGTGAAACTAGAAGCTAAGCCAAACCAGCTCCCTTTGCTTCTTTCTCCATTTTAAAGTGTTGCAAAAGCTTTCTTTTCCCTCTGACACTTAGAAAGGTTGAAACTTACACTTTCCAGAAGGAGGACTTTTTTGCAGTAAAAATGCATGTAGGACAGTACAGAGCACACTTTTGTATTTGAGTGCATAAGCACACATAAATGTATTTCTTTCTCCTCCCTGCTCAGTGCTATGAATAGAGAAAAATAGCGAAATATTTTATCCAGTCCGGCATGCTTCTCCATATAACTACGGTTGACATAAATGTACATAATAAAAATCCATAACATGAATGTATGTATACTGAAAGTACAGATAGAAAACAATCACTTGGACAAAGAAAATGTAGTGTTCATAAACAGTGTTTGTTTCCCTGTCATATCAAGTGACAGTAGGGAACACAAAATGCAATATGAGCGTAGCTCTCCAGCTGAGGTACACCATTTCTAGGCTACTCGAAGTATTCTCTTGCCTACCCCTTGTATTGTTAAGCTTAATGCATTCTGGTTCCTTTCAGCCTCCTTCAATCTACTGGGAAGAACTTTATTTCAGTTTTATACAATGGTAAGACTTGCCCTTGCTAGTATTTATAGCGCATACAGTAAATTCAGATAGTTGTGAATCGCTCAAGGTTTCTCTTTTTTTCCATTCCTTTGAAAGAAATGTGAGCTGCATCATCCAGCAAAGACCACCTATGAATGGAATTTCACAATCTTGCTAAATGTCTGCTGAACAATATCTTGCCATCACTCTGAATGTCCCACTCTTCTTCTTCCCCCAGTTTTTTATTGCTAAGTCTGATGCCATGTGGTCTGCACTATTCCTTTGGTCAGTTGGGATGAGCTGTTGCGGGTGTATTTCCGCCCAACTTCTTGTGCACCAATCCACTTGCTGTCAAAGTGTTTCAAGCATAAATGTCCTTGATGCTGTGTAAGCACTGCTCAGCAATAGTTAAAACATCCCTGAGTTCTGCAACACTGTTTTCAGCATAAATTGAAAACCCAGCCCAATACTAGCTACTATGAAGAAAAGTTAATTATCTATCCAGGTTAAAACCAGAACCTGCCAAGAATTTCAGGAAATCATAGTATTTTACATTAATTTATATAGTAGTAAAGAATGAAAAAAGCAACGACTTGGTATTAGTGCAATCTTCAAATTTGCAAGAAGTCATCTCTAAAAGGACATCTACCATTGGTCCATATCAAGGACTTAACACAAGGAAGGATATTATTAAGGAAAAAGGAAAGGTTGTTGTTTTGTGTGATTATACAACATATTAATACTGCACTTGGGTTCATAAACTGTAGGGAAAGTGGATATCAGATATGTCTGTTGCACTGATATAACCAATTAATGCAACATCAAGGGTTTTGGACAAAAAAAAATAAAGAGAAAAAATTGGTGATGAGATTAACTGCAATAGTAAACAATACATCCTCAAATGGTCAAATGTAAATTATTTTAAATTAACCCAATATTCTGGATTGAAGAATTATTTGTTTAGAGAGAGTTGACTAGAGCAGTTACTTGCTCTGGAACGAAAATTAGCCTCAAGAATAAGGTCAATGCAAGAGAATACTTCTAGTAGTTCTTGGTAATGATACAGTACAGGAAGATTTCATCAGTGTGGGAGATGACTGGGTGTTTGCTTGTTCAAAACACTCACTTTCAGGTCACCCTGTATACAGGAGTAACTGAAACCCTACTTTGTAATGTGCTCATAGACACTGGAATTAATTAGAAAAGTTTCTGTTAACTGTATCAACCCACAGAATGCAGATTTGAGAAAAGCAAATGAAATTTTTGTTCATATCAAATGAAGTGTCAGGATAACACTAGAAAGTGTTTTCACAATGCTAGAAAGCATTGATAAGATACATCTGAAATTTAAAATACTAGCCATCAGGGTATGCTATTTCACTCTAAAGTCTGGAGGTGATGAGAAGAGCTTGCACAGAGAAGCAGAAAACTCTCAAAAAAGTAAAAACTAGGTGACTAAGAGCTTCTGCTGGAATTATCCCTTATGAGTTATCTAGCCAAGACTACAACTATCAGGTTAGCTGGTGGAAATAATATGACAAGGCATCCTCTCCACAAGTGCTTCATTCATTCACCCCTTCCTGTGGGCCATAATCTCTGACTGGACCGAATCTTGCAGGATTGAAGACATGCAGAAGCTATGTGCAAAACATGTGAGACTGAACAAGAGTCACTCAAAATAACATTGCTCTGTTGCATTATAACAACACATAAAATTGAGTTTGCTTGTTTTCAGTTTCCAGACAGAGATAACAAAAGTGAAGAATAAGGATCCTGTTGAGGTTTACACATTTGTGTTCCTTCTGTCTGTCAGTGCTATCAAAAGAACATCTTTCTTATCAGTTCCCATAGTTATATCTGACACTCTCTGAAGACTTACCATCTTCCTTACAATACACTAGATACTTTTTAAACTGAGTAACAGGGTCTTCTTTGATTCCTCACAAGTTCTGACATGCATGTAGGAGGGTGGATTTCACAAGCAAACCAGAGAAGGCTGACATACAAATTGTTAAAGGGAAAGACTTAGATCTCACATATCATTGAAAATCGCAGTGCAAGTCTTCCTAATACATTTTATATCTCACAGATTACATGGATTGCTCCTTTTTTCCCCTTTTTTGAAGCCTGACGGAATAGCAAATACTCAGATGTTTTTCTCATCTGAAAAATACATTTTCCCAGCTCCTTCTGATCTACATTATTGCCTGCATATACAAATTGGAATTAATAAAATTGAATTAAATTGGCTTCTTTAATTTCTGCTCTGAATATGTCTTCTGTTTGTTGGATAGAGTCTCTGAGAGAGAGCACAAATGTACTGAGTCTGGTCTTTTATCAACAGAACTGTTCACAAGGATTCCAGAGTGGACACAATTCTGTCCCATTACCTTTGTGCAGCCCATTAAATGTAGAAAGAGTAAAGACAATGGAGTCACCTATGTATCTTCAAACAAATTCAAATTTGAGTTATTTAGGAAAAAAAAGATACTAGGATTATTATGTTTACAGATTCATTAAAGAAAGTTTATGTTTGAGCATGGATGGAAAGGTCAGCTTTGGAAAGAACAAAGCAATATATTTTTATTTACAGCAACATTCTAGACATTAACAGATAATGCATTCAGCTACCTAAAGCATTACAAGATAAACACTAAATGTTGTCTGCATTGCCTTCAATGTGCTTTTTGAAGGGAAATATCGTATGTTTTTCTGTACTTACTGTTTTCACTTTGGGTGATTTTTCTTTCATTCTGTAATTTGCACAAGGGAGTGTAATGGAGTAAGTTTAGGGGAACAAAAAAAAAAAAGGCTAAGCAAGACAGCTACTCAAAGGAGTCTCAAAACAAGGCCTCAAGTAGACCTTGAATTCTCAAAGGATTGGCTCTGATATCTTCACTAGCTTCAGTTCAAAACTATTCAGGAAAGAGCAAGATGTTCAGAAAACTCACAAGCTGTACCAGTCTGCTAGAATACTTCCTGGAATGAGCACTGCTGCAGTTGAAGTCTGAGATACCTCAATCAGCTAATAGCCTTGTATTTAGACTACACAGCTTTCTAAATAAGCGAGTATCTTTTTGTTAAATGTGTGTTTTACATCCCCTGACAGTAAGATTCTATTCCCAAATCTCACATCTGCTGCACATATCACATTCAGTACAAATAATTATAACTTGAGGTTCTGTTTCTGTGGTGTCAAAGGTGCTTAAAGATTTTACTGCTGGAAGGATTTCATGGGCACTAGGGTTGGTGCGATCACCTCTTTTCTGTGTAAGTTCCACAGGAGATTCAATCCTATTGTAACTTTGAGAAAAGTATAAGCTTTGAAGTTCCAGTCACTCATGAGAGGTGGGGCTCAGCACAAGCCAGGTATTGCCTGAGTTGTGGGGATTATGAACCCTCCTTTGTGAGGAGCAAATGGTCTGAGAAGACATGAAAGCAAAAATGAAAGCATGCTTGCAATCCATCCCCATTAAGAAGAAGCACACATTTCTACTTAATGCAATCTTGTCTCTCAGAGCCCTCTTCCTAGACCGAGATAATGGTGGTTGTGACCCACTGTATTGATCCACCAGGGTTTGCTGTGACTACATACAGATAACCTATCTTTTGTTTTCTTCCCTTCAGCTCTTCTCCCATACACTTAGAGTTTCTCAGGCAGAACCAATGTGCGCAAGGTCACTTCTTTCCTTCATATTTTCCCGTCATGACTGGGAATAGCACCGTGTATCCCTATCCAATATTTTCAACACGCTCAGACTTACACCTTTTAATGGCTCAGTTCTTTCACTACTGTCACTGTGTCTGCAGTTGTCTCATTTATGATTTACATACCCTCAAATGTGCTATTATTTAAATACAGTTTGTGGTTGTGTATGTGTGTATAACGTGTGTATATGAACATAAACAGTAGGTGTATACAAATCTAAAGATATTGACATGTAAGGGGGTCTATGCATAACATAACAGACCCAAAACGAAGGTAGCTTTTTTTCAAGAGATCATTGTGGGAGAGTGAGGTCAAGAAAGGGGCCTTCCTTCTCATTACAGTTAACAGGACAGCTGTAACTGTGACCACCTGCAAGACACGACACAAACAGTCCTTTTTTTTCCTCCGTCTCTCTATGTGAAGGCTAAGCACTGGAAAATCATTCTAACTTGTTGCAGGACACGGTATGTATGAGATACCCATTTCTTTATTGATCCAGTAAGCACCAATCTGGTCAGTGACATTCAATGGTGGCATTACACAAGCCAATATAATTCTTATTTAATTGTCAAATGCACATCTACATGAGTGTTTTTATTCTCTTTATTTCCCAGCTGAGGTGCTATCTTGCAATGTGTAGTGTAAACAAGCACAACCAAGCATGCGGCATGCTCAGTGTCCCCACAAAAGGGACTCAAGAAAGAAACATGCTGGTTGAACTGTCCAGCTCTGCCATAGTACTTGCTTTCCATTTAGGGACAGCCTGATCTTCTGAGGACTTTCAGTGCTTACTTTTCTTTACAGTGGGAAAAATTGGCCAGAGAGGTTATGGAGGGTCCTTCCTTGGAGATATTGAAAAGTCATCTGGACACAACTCTAACATGCCATAGGGAACCCTTTGTGAGCAGAGAGTTGAACCCTTACAGCCTTACCCACTCCGTGACTCCAGGAAATGATTTCACATTTCAAAGTCCCAAAAAGTAGTTGAGATACAGACACCATTTTTTCAATTCAGGTATACAGATAAGTTATTACTTGGGACTCAAGTTTCAAAAAGTGGTGGGTTTTTTGTTTGGTTCTGGTTTTTTATTTGGTTGGGGTTTTGTTTGTTTGTTTGTCTTCTGTAAGACACTGTATAACTCAAATTCAGAACCAACAGTCTTTGTGTAATGATGAAGAAAGCTAAATTTCCAGCATCCTGAATTTTCTGAAGAACAGGTAGTGCTCTATAAAGATTTTTCACTAGGAATTGAGGAAAAGATAGGTAGTATTGGCCTGACAAGTCTGTAATCTCGTTTCAAAACTTTGTTTAAATATTATCAAATTAAAAGCTGTATTGGGAAGCAAGTTAGAAAAGTTTTATTCATAAACTTTGTCAGAAAAGAAACCTCATCTTTCATTCTCAAGTAATGTACCTAAATACCATGTTTTTACATCACGTAACTTGATACTTTTATTGACTAGGAAGGTGTTGTGTTGGGGAAAACACACTGTTTTACTGATTTCCAACAGAATTTCTCTATAACTAAAATCACAACATTCAATACAATTAGGTTTAAAAATTCATGCTTGGCAGAATTGAATATTAAACTATTTGATTAATTTTCCTTATTGCATCAGCTGAGGCTATCTCTGTGTGTTGGACAGGTTTCATCTTCATATGAAAATAATGTTAAAAAATAACTGCAAATAAAATTCAAATCTGTGTGTATGCATCTGCCTGTGTCTAAATCTCCATCAGAGAACTCCTATCATAACTTCAGAAATTCATAGCCTAGTGTAGTTCAGGTTTTTATTCTTCATGAGAAAGTAAGTATCCCTCCCACTCACAGATGCCAGGCAATACTCATTCATTAATCATGGTCAAGGTACTTGCTTTAGAAATGAAACACCTGAATGACGTGTAACAGCTTTTGATGCAGTGGAAATCAAATTATATTTGCTATGGCCTTGTATTTTGTGACCCTATTCATTTTTAAGCATGATCTGCTGCACATCTCCTCTGAAGACCTATTTCAAAATTTAGTGATTTTCTTGCACAAAACCCATTAGAAGATCTTTTTCTAATTCTGTAATACTCTAAAATCAGTTTTTTACTCAGACAGTCACAAAATTTTTAATCTGAATTGTTACAGTGCAGATACTGCAACATGCGTATCAAACAAGAAGGCCCGTGGAAAAGAAATATATATGGACCGATTCTTGATAGATGTTTCAGAGAGATGTTTCTTTTCCCAGACACATGGCTGAGGATCTCCCAAGGAACTCCTGCAATCATGGGACCCGAGGGTCCTTCCCCGCGCAGGGGAACACAAAACAACCAATGGAGAACGAGGCTGCCCAGGGGCAGGGAAACCCTGTGTCTCCCCCCCAGGGCCCCTTTCCCAGGACCCCACAGCAGGGAGGGGGAGAGCCCCAACATTTCACCCATTTATTTTTAACAAAAAGAGATTTAGAACTTAACATTGGAAACAACTGGATAAACATAACAAGAACAGTTTCAAAACAAAATAAGCCACCCTCCTGAGTCTTTAAATGTTCAAACAGATTCTCTGGAACATCTTAAGGCTGACAGAAGGGAGACAGGACTCTCCGGGCATGCTTTGTGGGGAAACTGAGGCAGGAGAGGGTTTAATTTCTTCCCTCCCCCTTTTCATCCCCCCCTTGGCATCGGAGAGGAGTTGCAGGGAAAGGGAATTGTATAGGGAAGCCATGGGGTGAAAAATGGATTAGGAATAAACTGGGGATGGGGTAAACCTAGGAAAGGGTTCATACTGGGTATTAGGGATTAGGAAAGGGAGACTGTAGGGGGGGCTTATAATGGAGATATTGTCTAACATGACTAAGTTTTTTAGCATATATACTGCCTTTTACAGAAACACCATCAGGCCCAGTGACCTGCGATGCTTGTAACCCTTTTCTACATTGTACAATTTTGAATTCCACCACCTCTCCGTCTCCCAAGCTTAGGATGCATTTTTCAGGGTTATTCTTTTTAATTGCAGTTCTATGAACGAGTATGTCTTCTTGGTTGTCACATCTTGTTATAAAACCATAGTTTTGTTTAACATTATACCACTTTACTATTCCTAAAACCTTAGCTACAGTGATTTTTTTCTTTTTCTGAGTGGCTGCTGTTTTCTGTCTCACTGCGTTCCTGGTTTCACTTTCGCTTTCACTCGCTCCTGAGTTGGAGCTGTCGGGGCTGCTAGTGCTGGCATGCTCTTCCCGGGCTTGCATTTGGGGCCATGCGGGCCGGGCTGGGCTGTGCTGCTCAGCAACCTGCGTGCCGTCTCCTCTGCTCTCAGCTTCGCTGCCGCTGCCTGGCACCGCACCCACATCTCAGCCGGGCTCCCAAGCAGCAGCCCCCCCGCACCCTGCTCCAGTGTGAGTCTTGCTAGGCGCGGCTCTGCTCCACCACCACTGCTGCCATCCGCCACCTGCGTGCCACCCCTCTCGGTTGGGCGTTCACAGGACTCACTCCACCACGCGCTGCACAGGGCCAGGTGGGCACCGCCAGGTCACCCCGCTCCCACTGCGCATCGCTCTGCTGCCAACACTGCAGCTCATGCCGCTCCGCCCGCGCACGGGAATTGCCGCGCTGCTGCTTGCAGAGGGCTCGGTCCACGTGGCCTGGGTCACATGGACTCTGAGGCACGCTTCCCTTCGCCAAGACACAGCTGACATTGCTCAACAGTCTCGGTAATTAAGTAATATTCATGAAAGTATTCTTCCATCGGCATATATTTTGACTCAGAAATTAAATGAGTCCAAATGGTCTTCCAAAAGTCTTTGGTAAGAATTAAATCCCAAGAAACATAGAAAAAGTTCTTAAACAACCATGAAAGGAAGTGTTTCAGTTCTCTTTGAGCTTGAATTAAGCTAAAATTTACAAATTGTTGTTCAAGAATCTTTTCAAGTTTAAGATAAATGTCCATATGTGGCTCTGAGAGCCAAGAGTCTTTCCATGGTTCCTCCATAATTCAGAGAGGATATCCAAACAAAGGCAGAAGAGAGAGATCTACATTGGTTTTTACTCACGAATTTTCTGTCCTTAGGGATCAGTGTCTTGCCAGCATTTCCCTACCATTTGTTACAGTGCAGATACTGCAACACACGTATCAATCAACGAGGCCCGTGGAAAAGAAATATATATGGACCGATTCTTGATAGATGTTTCAGAGATGTTTATTTCTCCAGCCGCATGGCTGAGGATCTGCCGAGGGACTCCTGCAATCAGGGGACCCGAGGGTCCTTCCCCGCGCAGGGGAACACAAAACAACCAATGGTGAACAAGGCTGCCCAGGGGCAGGGAAACCCCGTGTCTGTGCCCCCAGGGCCCCTCTCCCAGGACCCCACGGCATGGGGGGGAGGGCCCCAACACTAAATTATCCTAATATTTATCCTAATCTAATATGGAACTACACCTGCTACTTTGTGTTAATATCATATACTCATTGAGTGGAGAATAAATTTATGGTTACATCTTCCTTTAATAGTGTGTTTCTATACCTTCTCTTTCTTAAGTTTCTACGAAAACTTCTGTCGTTTTCCTTAGAAGACACTATCACTAAAACTTTGCTGTTAAATTAGTGACATGGTACTTTACCACAATTTGAGATAGTTTAAATATAAGGTACACACATTTAAAAGAGGCAGTGTGGAAAGGAATGGAAATTACAAAATGCCAAGAGCAGTGGGGTGCGATGTGATAAAAAATATTGGATGTAATTTATAACAGAAGTAAACTGTAAGAAGAGAAAAAAGTGTACTTTAAATGGTTGCCTTTTTATCCTGGAAATGGCAGACAAGACATTTCAAGTTCTATAAAACTGGTCCCTAAAATTCCCTGTTGTTTTTTCTAGGAGGTAAAGAAAATTTATAGGGTTCAAGTGTACATTATATTTCAATTTTAAAATGTAGTCTTTTGCATGTGACTGATATGAGCAAGGATGATGTTCTCTAGCCCAGTGCTGACTAGACTACAATGAGAACACTGAAAGTCGCAAGTGCTATGAAATATTCATCAGATACTCCAAGGGTTGTTTTATTTTTTCACATGAAAGTGCTTTACTTGTGGCTGATCTCCAGAGCTAGCAAAAAGGTATTTGCTAAGGCTAACTTCTCCTTCTCTAATGTTACTCATTGAAATGAACAAAATCATTTGCAGTGTGTTGTTAACTCACGATATTTATTAACATCACAATTTTTGCAGACAGATATATTCTTGCATGATTAAGGCATAGTAGATTAGGCAGCAGATGTCTGATAGAATCATGTCTTATTATTAATTAATATTAGACAGGAATAGAGTCATTAAATAAGCCAAACACCTCATCTTGTTTTATGCATACCCAACAGTATAATATGTATAATATGTGTGTCAAATCTTGTGAACCAGCTCCTAAGTTGGCAGATAAAACTGGTAACTCTTTGCTTTTCAAGCCTAAAAGACAGACAACAGGTTTGTTTGTTTTTTATTTCTTTCTCCAGAACATCAGCTTTTACAATATAGATGTTGACTTTATTTGGCAATAGACATGCAGAAAATCTTTGACCATCTGAATTAAATGTCTCTTGTAAAAGTAACAATTGCAAACAGAAAGATGAAAAAGGAAAAACTAATTTCACCAACAATATTGAAGAAAAATCCATGCAAGAGTCTGAATACTGAAAAAAATTATTCAGAATTATATACAAAATTAAGCATCTCTAGTTTATGTAACAGACTGTATTTTGTTTCACAATTTATCAAATAAATAAATATTTATCTGTGTATCCTCAAAGCTAGAGAATATACTGAGTTGGAAGGGACCCACAAGGATCAGTGATGTCCAACTCCTGGCCCTGCACAGGACAGCCCAAGAATCCCACCATGTGCTGTGAGTGTTGTCCAAACACTTCTGCTTGTTATAAATTCCGCTGTTATTATTCTAAATAAAATACTCCAGTTTGCCGAATGCTATTTCAAATACAATCACTTTCACATCCAACAAAGATATTAATATCATGAGTAAAAACATTTCTTTCTCCTTCAGATTTGCTTCTTTTCTGTTTAAGTTGTCAGGACACACAGTGGGAATATGATGCTGTGAACACCGGTAATACGCTGACAACGTAACAAATGAAAGTGATGTGTAAGAAATTACACAATGAAAATATTTAAGGCTTTGTATGTTTTTACAGGCTTCACATATATAAGTCTTGTCTATGTAGAGAGAATCTAGCTCTAAGAAGCAAATCAAGGGCAATTTCAAACAGATTTGCTTGCATGTAAACAAATACTTAATTCTTCCTCCAAAGACTACATGAAAAGGACAGGTGTATGTGTTGAAAGTATTGAAAAGAAGATATTTTTCATGTCATTTTCTGAGAATTGTATATACCTGTATTTTCCCTCTTTTTTTCTCATACTTTGTTATTCGGCATGGGGTTTTGCACAAGGCAATTATTCCTGTTTGTTTACACTACATTTCTTCATAGTTTGAATTACTGCTGCATGCTATTGCTATCTCTCTGGCTCTGTGGGTTCTGTGCTGGAGCATGAGGTGTAGTGATCTCTAAAAGCGTCTCCAAAGTGAAGCCGCTCAGCAGGATCAGCTGTATACACTCACATACGTGTGCATGCACAAACGCACAGACAGCTTCAGTAATACGGGTCAGCAGCAAAGAGATGGGAAGGGTTCTTGCGTGGATTTCCACAGAGGCAGTTTATCGCTACTACACTGTGAAGTGCTCCAGAGGCAAAGACCGAGAACAATGGAGAACTCAGGCTTAACTACGGGAGTGGGGCTAGCACCAGGAACCAATGGTCTGAGGGCACGGGGGCGATACAAAGGCGGGACTGGGGAATGGGGACCAATGGGGGAGCTCTGGGGGAGTGGTGATGGGCAGAGGCCAATGGCGGTAACCTGGAGTGGAGAACCTTCTAGGGCATGGAGCATACAAGGTAGCAAAGGGGTGGAGGGGCCACAGGCCAACCAGGGAAGCAGAACTGGGGTAGATTATCATAACAGAACAGTGCATCCCAGGAGAAGCTTTTCTGGTCACCCTAACCTGAGGAGGTTCTTTTGGTTCTAGGGACTCGTCTTTCCGAGAACTTTCTCTGTCCCTTTTACCACAGGCTAACCAGCCACCACAGCATGCCTTTTGGAGTTCTCTTCTTCCTTATACCCACATAGTTGGATTTTTAGCATCGATAAGAGTCAACTGAGTTATAAATAACAGTGTCTACCAAGGTTTATTTCATTCTGAAACATAGTTACTTGCGAATTGAGAAGCATTTTGTTATTAATGTTACGCAAACAACAGAAAATTAACATGATGTTTTTGTTTAGATTCTGGCTGAGTATGTATTATTGACCTCTCACCAAAAGGATATCACAAGTAATTATTCTTTTAAATCGTAGGCAGACAATTTTTTATATCCTCAGTGTTATTTTTCTGAGTTGCAATTTCGTAAGCCATTTCCCCTTTCAATATCTGGAATATATGCTACAGAT
Source organism: Coloeus monedula (assembly GCF_965178545.1). Classification (NCBI taxonomy): domain Eukaryota; kingdom Metazoa; phylum Chordata; class Aves; order Passeriformes; family Corvidae; genus Coloeus; species Coloeus monedula. Next base: position 42,702,140 of record NC_138822.1, on the reverse strand, counting down.
GTACCTGTTCCTATTTCCCAGTTTTCCTACATAGCTTAAATTCACAGTCACACAGGACACATGAAGTTCCTCTTCTGTAATTCTGCTTTTCAAAACACTTATATGACTGACATGAATAAACTGCCTTTGCAAAACTTTTCTAAGTATAAAAATATTTGACAAATAAGCACGTCAGCACTACTAAATGTAATGTCCATTACTTTAAATTAACTTTTCTTTAGAATTCCCTAGACATTCCCCCCATGTTCAGTCACAAGGCATATTTATTCTGTATGATTCTGCATGTAGACAGCGCTCCTTCATTTCAATCTATTATACTTCAGTACTTATTCTTTTACAACTTTCTCTTTTTGTATCAATCTCAGCAAATGGCTGCCAGACTACAACACTAAGGCAGTATCTTTCCTGCTATCCAGTTATTCTTAAGGGTCAATTTTTGAAACTCAAATTCTCACAATTATTTTGGTCAATCAAGTTCTCACATGCAAAATTTACCCCAACATCTTTTATAAACACAGTCTTTTAAGAATGCTTTCTTTCACTGTCCATTTCATGTCATCTTTATTTTTCTGTGTCCTTTACTGTATTCTTCACAAATTTTGTCCAGTCAGATCTATTCAAAGTCCTCCTGTGAAGATCATCCTCTGAAACCACGTCTTTGACCATAACCATCTCATTTAATACCCCTCTATTTCTCTTAATGTCAACCATAAGCTGTTTAATTTTAAGATTTTTCCCTTACTCCCAACCCATTCCTCTCCTACCCTCTTCAATATTGAGATGTCCAGTCCAACCTTTACAAACCCGCTTGATTGTAATGAACAATAACAAATCACTAGGAACAGATGGTGTTCACCCAAGAGCTTTAAAGGAACTCAAGGATGAAATAGCCAACCTACTAATGGCAACATGCAATCTCTCATTTAAACTTCTACCACTGTCATAGAGATGGTGGCATGATAAAACATTTTTAGAGAAATCATAAGCAAGATAATGTGGGAATTACACACCAGAAAGTCTGATATGCATACTAGGTAGATCAAAAGCAATTAGTCCAAAGAGTAATTATAAGCTACTTGACTAAATATGGTGTACAGAAGAAGAATCAACACGGCTTCTGTACAGGGAAATAATGTTTCATTAACTTATTACAATTTCTTAAAAGAGGCAATGAGCACAAGGACAAGATAGATCAATTGGTATTCAAAAGACATTTTGAAAAATCCCTCATAGATATCTGATGAAGAAACTAGGAGACCCTTGAAATAAAAACAAATATTATCCCATATATACATAACAAAATAAGAGAAAAGAAAGAGTAGAAAGTTGCTTACTAGTGGAATCCCACAGAAGTCTATATTGCTCAGTGTATTTGCAAGTGATCTGGAAAAGACAGCAATGGTACTACAATTTCTAGGCTGGAAAGATAAGGACTACTTATTAAGACCAGAATGAAAATCTGAGTAATGGGGTAAAATGGCAAACGAAATTCAATGCACATAAATGTAGACCCAAAAAAAAGGCCAAATCCTGTGAAACAGGATGGGAATTAAAGAATTAGTGCTGACAACTAAAATCTTGAATTTACAAAATCTGGTTTTTTGTAAATGTTTGCTCAATATTTAGTAACCTTTGAAAGGACATCTTGAATGCCGAGTCAGTCATTAACAAAATGCATGGAGAACAAAAGGAAAACATCTTTATGGCTCTCTATAAATCTTTGTTGTAGTAGTAAATGAGTGCTCTCTGTAGTTTTGAGGCTGAACTGTAACGTGGTACAGAAAAGCAACTAAGACATCCAAAGTCCACATAAAGTGGTTTTTGTGCAGGGACCATTCAGCTGTGGAAGACAACGGCAAAATCTGGAAAGGCCTGATAGGGAATGTCACCTCCAGTATGAGAATGAGGCACAATGATACCAGCATGTTCATATATAAATCAAGGAAGTATTTTATCCAGTAACTAAGACGTGAAAGCAGTGCAAGTGTTTAAATGCTGGACATGTTCAGGCAGTAACTAAGCAAATTCAAGGGAAAAAAAGATACTTAAAGGCATGCCCAGATAGGATATCTCTTGGAAAATTCTTTCCCAGCATCTGTGAAAGTATTTGTAGGAAGATGACACTGTGCTTTTGCTCTGTTCTTACAGTCTCCTTTATTAACAGCAAAGACAGGATAGTGGACTCAATATGGTCATTCCTGCATTACTAAGCATTCAGAAAAGTTCTCTTTCCATCATCATAATACTTGCCCTAGGGAGAACATGCCCATGAGCATTGATAAGATCATCTCAGGATCTTTCTGTGAACCTGTGCTGTTCCACAAGTCCTACAAAAGCATGTGACAGACAAGCAGACAGCTTATGTGTTGACCTTTGCCAATTAAGATGACCTGCTTCTTTTTCTTCTACTAACTTGTCTGTCTAGTCTTATTCTAAGACTGTGAGCCCTTTTAAGTAGCAGCATTTTTGCTCTGTGCTTGGGTAGCAAGCACAGAGCACCTGGTTTCTGACTAGGCATTCTAAAGGTATAAAAATAATGGCAATTAACATTAAAAGAAATATCAGAAATGGATTATATGTGTAAAAGAGTTTTGTTTGGGGCTTGCAAACATGTTAGATTAGCAGTTTCAAAACACATAAGATTCATTGAACTGAGAATAAGAAGAACCTGGGGAGCTTTCTTCCTGATAAACATGCATCAGCAAAATCGAACTTCCTTAAGGAAATTCTATTACAGAAAAGGCACCGAATCTTTCTTCAATTAGAGAGTTTTATGTATCTTAACTCTTTGACAGCTTTGGATGCACCAAGTATTACCAGAAAGAGACTTGAATACAAAGAACTAAAAATCAAATTTTCACTGAATGTTGTTCCTGAACCAAAGCTACCATGGTTGTTTTTCTCTTCCTTGCTCCATTAAGTCTAAAATCATCTAAATAAAAGTTGAGAATGTAGCTTCAAGAAAACTCCAAGCCATTTACACAGACTTTTACTGAAACAGAGAGACTGGTGTTATGTTTTCACTACAAAGCTGTTATTGTGTACAATGCTGAGCTATCATGATTTGGATTCTGTTCATACCCATATTTTGTTGTGTTTATGTTGCACCCTGAAGGGTACCTAATGGAATAAAATATGCCAAAAAGCCTGGGTCACTTTCAATAAAAATTAGGTTATTAGGGTGAAAGATTGCTTTAACAAGGACCAAACATTTATTCAGCTTCCAATTACTCATTTCAGAACTTGCCATATGCAGAAGAATAGCAGGGAAAAATGCTGCTCTAGATGTTACTACTTTCAGATTCTATTAAAACTGTAATAGCCTGCTTCCATTATACATTTTCCTGAATATTTCAATCAACATGTCACTTTAGCTGTTGCTCCTGAAGTGCACTTAATATTTTCATTAAAATCAATAAAGCCGGGAAATGACAAGGGTGCAGGTGGATGCAAGCAATTAAACTTTTTCTATATGTATTGTTAACTAGCAGTTGGAGAAGGAAGCTTCATTCAACACCTGTCCCTTTCCTTTTAAATGACAGCTAACAGAAATCCACTTAGCCAGCTTTTGTCTGCTTATTTTGCTGACAGATGATGTGAAGAAGTAGGCAGTTATAGGGCCAGTAATTCAGAATTAATTTTCCCTTCAAAAGATGATGTGGACAACTGAGTGCAGTAATGGTACCTGCTCAGAACTCAGGGGGTAAACAAGATAATTTGAGATGATGGGACAGAAATAAAAGCTCTTTAAGGGTTTCCTCCACACATGACTCTCAAAGGCACACTCACCAGCATTTTTATTTCCCTCAAATCAAAGTCAGGAGAGTTAATCATTGAAGCATTAGCCTGATGTACTTCTGTGTGTGGCAGGATTGTAAAGGAAGCAAGTTCCAACCCAACCCAATATTAAAAATATGTGATGGTGAAAGATAGAGCCTAAGTCACACAGCAAGTATTTATCAATTATATTTTCAGAACATGCTGCAAATTAAAGGAAGCTGCTGGCTGGATGCATGCTGCATATTTGCAGTAAAGGGAAATAATCATATCTTTAATCATCCATCAACAATTTTTTTTATCCTTTCACATCTGCAGCACTAACCAGAGTAGACCTCATTACTAGGACAAAAAGGCAGTGTGAAAACCACCATTGCCTACAGAGGAACCACAAGCACAGATTCATTCTCTGAATGTGCACAGGCTTATGTGGAAATGGAAAGCTGCAGGTCTACATCCACTACTCCAGATGTGCTGTTAAGGTTACACACACATACACACAAAGAACCAAGGCAGGACCTAAAAGCTTTCCAGGAAATTGAATATAAGAATAGATTTGCCTGGATATTTCTTCTCTTTGTTCTATAAGTACATATGCAGCATGAGCTTTTTAAGACAACTGTCAAAAAAAAGGGAAACTTCTTAGCAATTTTAGTTATCACAGAGGGAGCTAAATTTGAGGTCTTTCTTTTTACAGACCTTCAAAGTAGAATAGACACCTCTATATTCCTACAGCCATACCAACTCAGAACTGGGTGTATCTCTTGTTCTCTGGCTCTGGCTGTCTAACTCCTGGTTGAAGTTCTAGAGGGAATTAATGGGACTATGGATGTGAGAGATGTCAGACCTGGGTGTATTTGGAGTCTGATGCCTCATAAGCTTTCTTTCATTTCTCTGACATTAAATCCTATTGTGTAACTTCATCTTATTATTGTTTGTTGGCTATTGCTGTCCTCTCACATTTTACTCTGCACTCTAAAAGCTGCAGCCTACAAATATATGGAGATACTTCAAATCTAAGTAGTATTTGCTGTAACTGCACTCAGTAAGAACCCAAGAGAGGGAATGGACTGATCTTAAATACACTCCATGATTCAGTCATGTTCATCTTACACATGAGGGATTTCTGAGACTCACACTCTTGTAACAAAATATTAAAGAGCAGCCCAGGCTCAGGCTCCTCACAAAGCACAGCTGCTTTTTCAGGGAAAACTACCTGCTCTTCAGGTTTTCAGCAAAGTGTAGTGTTGATAAATCACCAGATGGAAAGTTTGCAGATGTGAAGACTGGGTGAAGCTCAAGCCCAAGTTTCTCTCTTTCATGCCTCTCTTCCTATGCAGTCTGAATCTTGAGTGTGCCTAGATGGGCAGTCAATGGGTACCAGCCACAGATCCCTGGAATAGCAGAAAGGCTGGACCTCATCAGCCAAGCTGAGCAGTGGCTTTTTGCAGTTGCAATGATAAGTGCATACACTCATTTGTCTTGTGTCTTGGACACCATCTTATGGGCTGTGCTTCATGATAACGTAGCACTCAGGAAGGTGTCATTCACCAACTCCATCACCACCACAACTTACAGCAGAGGCTGTACAAACCACTGCCTCTCATACTGTGAATCAGATCACATCAGACAGGAAATATGTGCTGAAGTGTTTCTTTTCTTCTTTTTCCAGTCATGGTACTTTCTTTTGTTATGTCAGATCTTGAATGAGAACCCACTCCTTCACAGATTGGTAGGCTGTTTTCTGTGAAACTTTTAAGAGGCTGTCCAGAGAGCTGTACAAGCACATCATTTTAAATGTGTACATATATTTGTGCGGGATCAGAACCTTAAGTTGCAAATTCCTTTCTCTGCAACTAATGTTTTATTTGAGGAAACCTTCAGGACATTCTGAGATCCGTTAAAATAATAATGTTCTTATAACCAAATTTAGCAGAATAACTACTACTCCTTTTCATGTTTTCTTCAAGAAAAATAGACTTTACACCAATGTGTTACTGGAAATATATAATGTGAATTAGTTCTAGAGGACAGCATACTTAATGTATATGATGGCCTATGTGGTCTCCAGCTACAGTAGTCCCTATAATACACAATCATTCATCATTCATATGAGGTTTATTTCAGATTTACATTGACAAGACTGAAATTTGAATCTGACCCAGGTGTGTGTATGAGGGTCAGGTGATATGGTGTGTTGAGGTGGCTCAGCCTGCTCTCAGGCTGAAATCATCAAATGTCAGTCACCAGAAGAGATCACTGAGGTCTAGGTTACCTCCCCCTGGGTGGCTCCCAATCCTAAATTACCTCCCCCTGTTCCAGGAAGTTCTCCCTTTTTTTGTTATTAATTGGTTCCCTGTTACGACTCCTGCCTCCCTGTTTTCCCCATTTGTTCTGAAAAATTGTATCTTCCCCTCTGCTTGTACCCCATTGGTTGTTTTCTCTCTCCCTGCCTTGCTCCACCCCCCCATAAAGGGGCGAGCCCGCTTTTCCTCGACGCTTCTCTGGTCCCTGGACCCTCCTGCAAATAAACCTGTTGGAGCCCACACCAGAAGCCCCTCCCGCCTTCTTTGCCTCCGGGCTAATGTGAGTCTAATCCATCGGCCGCCTGATGTGCTTCCTCTGAGGAGGAGCCAGCGCACGCACCCATCCCACGCCTATTCCACTGAGCCGTCCAGCGAGGACACTGTGGAGGCCAACGCTGCGTCCCCTCTGCCCGAGGACACGCTGAGGCTTGTGATTGCAAGCCCCCAGTTGCGTTAGGTTGGCACCCTGAACAGGGACGATGCACGTGTGCATTCCTGCATCGTCCTCGCTGCCAGGGGGCTGCGAGTGTCGGCGATTTGGAGCTGCCGATGCCCCTCATGGCAGCGCGCTCTATTTTAAAAGTTGCGCTCCGAGAGGAGGTTGCGAACTCCTGCCAGGAGAGCAGCCTGACCCGGAGGACTCCACCGTGCCTTTTTGTTTCCAGGACCGGACGCCTGTGTCTTCTTCTTGTGTGTGTGAGTATTCTTGTGATTCCCAGCCCCTGGGAAATTATGTTTAATTTCTCCTTTTTGCCGGTGGTGGGTGAAGTTGAGGCTAAGGTTTAAGATGGGAGCTAAGCTTTCCCAGCCTCAGCGGGAGGTTTATCTCCAAGTTGGGGAGTCCCTGAAGAATTGTGGGTTAAAGTTATCAAAGGGGTTTTTGAAAAGGTTAAGTGGCTCTTCTTTTATTTTCCCCAGATGTCCCCTGTTAATTTGAAGTCGGCCACATTTCAGCAATTTGTGGGGGACAAAATATTAGAATTAAACCAAAGGGGAGATCCCTCCGGAGAGAGGTTTCTCTACATGGTCTGGGCTTTGAGAGATATACACAAAGCTAATTGGAAAATAAAAGCCCCAAATTCTCCCCAGTTCTTCCCAAGTCCCTCTTTTCCCCCCTCGCGTTCCTCATCCCACTACCCCTTCGCTGAGAAGACCGGGAGTTGTAAAATGCCCAGAGGCACAGGGCTGCCACCGTCTCCCTGACTCTCCTTGATCCTCTCAGCCACCCCGCCGAAGTAGCACTGGCCAGGCTGTTTCGGCTTCTACCCAAACCCGCTGTCCTATGCCCTCTTCCCCGGTTGTTTGCCCAAAAAGCAGTTCCCAGTTTTATTGCCCTCAAAACGATGGCGAGGGCTTTTCTTCGTCCACCATTTTGTCCCCTTTCCCTGCTGTTCCTGCACTCCCCCAAAATGGAGGAGACCGCATGGCACAGCCCGCCTTTTTTCCTTCTTCTTCCCAAAATCCTCTTCTCCTCCCTCCTACTCGCCCTGTCCTGGCCCCGCCCCTCCTAACGTGATGACTCTGAGCTCCTCCTTTGCGTCGGGTCCCGCCCCCTGCGTCAGGAGTCCCCGCCTTTCCCATGGCCACTCCTCTTTGTCCTCAGCCCCCGCCTACTGGGAGGAGCCTTCTGGTTCCCACGCCTCGCCTTCCGGTTTCCACACTGTGGAAACTGGAACAGACGCCATCTTGAACCAGGAACCGGGAGCCTCCTCCGGTCCCTTTGCCACTCCAGTTACTTATAACCGAGCTGCAGCAGCCCCACTTGGAAACCCTTTGACCCTGTTGGGCTCAAAGAACTTTGTAAAGCCCAGTAGGAGTTTGGGAGGGAGAGTCCGTATTTCCAGAATCTCCTGCAGGCCACCCTCACTAATACAGTGTTGGTCCCAGCAGACCTCCAAAGCATCTTTTCTTGCTTGCTTTCTCCAGCCGAATTCGAGTTGTGGGATGACGGGTGGAGAAAGCAACTAAGAGAGGTCCTCCCAATCCTGTTGCAAGACCCTAATAACGCAGGGGTTTCCATGGACCACCTTACCGGTGAGGGGTTGCTTGCCAAGCCACAAGACCAGGCCCGAAATACCCCAGAGCCGGTCTTAAATGCTGTAAAGCATGCAGCGGAGCAAGCATTTTTAATGATGCCCCCTAAATCGACACCTCTACTAAATTTTAGTGAGATTCAGCAATTTCCAAATGAGCCATTTATTGACTTTATCGACAAATTAAAATTAGTGGTGGAGAAGCAAGTGGAAGATACAAGAATTAGAGAAAGCATCACTCAAATAGCTAAAGCTAATGCAAATGAACCTTGTAAGAGAGTGATTATGACCCTTCCACTTGATCCTCCACCAGCGTTAAAGCAGATGATTCAACACTGCACAACCTTAGTTCCAATTGGCCAACCAAATTTAAAAACATGGGGGAGTGTGGTAGAAGCTGCGGGTGCCACTGAGGCAACGGCACCTCAGGACAAGAGGATGACAAACAGAACCTGGACTTGTCACAGATGTGGCAAGCCAGGACACATGGCCTGGAACTGCAGAGCTCCAGCCCCAATTAATCAAAGTTCCTGAGCTGTTTCCCCAGGGCAAGTAGCATCGCCCACTCCCGTGGAGGTACAGCCGGGAAACTGAGGACCCAGCGCGGATCTGCAGCCCCACGTGATGACATAAATAAAGAAGCCGCAACCAGAAACACTGTGACTACCGCTACTGCAACCACGATGGACTCCATCACACCTCAACGGGTCCTCGTGAGTTGCAAAGGACTGAAAGACTGCTGCTTGTTTATAATAGGAGACACCACATGTACACCACCAGAGATCTCAATAACACCAGAGATTGTCCAAGTAGGATCACGAGGACTCTTTACAGTAAACATCCAATGTATTCATCCACCTCTCTTTCTTGCAGCTGGCCAGGTTGTCGCCCAGGCCATCCTCATGCCCAGAAGCTCACCAGAAAACTACAACCCATCTGTCTTCTGGGCTGAGGTGGTAGGGGAAGATAAGCCGATGTTAAGCTGCAAGATTTCATGCCAGGGCTCGGACATCAGCCTAGCAGGGATGATGGACACGGGAGCAGACGTGACAGTCATCGCCTCCAACAATGGCCGTCACATTGGGGGTTGCAACCGGTGGAAGGTATTGTTACAGGTGTGGGAGGATCCATGGCTGCCCAGAGAAGCAGGACTCTTGTCCAGATTGAGGGTCCAAAGGGGCGGATTGCAACAGTCCGTCCATTTGTTATTGACTCTGGGTTTACACTGTGGGGCAGGGATCTCATGTCCAAGTGGGGAGCCCAGGTTGAGATCCCATCTCAACCCCGGGATTTTTAGTAGGGGCCACTGCGGAGCACCCCACCCAGAAACTGAATTGGCTCACCGATAAAAAGGTCTGGGTGGATCAGTGGCCTTTAAAAACAAACCAGCTGAGAGCGCTCACTGCACTCGTGGAGGAGCATCTGGGGAAGAGGAACATTGAGCCTTCCAACAGCACTTAGAACTCCACAGTCTTTGTGATCCGGAAGTTGGGGACTGTAAGAGACGGTCCGAAGATCCCTCATCTGCCTCACGATCATCGCCGAGGACAGAGACTGAACACAGGAGTCCTGGCCCTGCTGAGGTGGGATGTCTGCCAAATGTTGCCTACGGGTGTGCCTGCTGGGAACTGGTACGCATTCCTGAGGAAAATTAGTGCAGGTCACAATGGACTGTGCCGTTCTTGCTGCCCAGGCGGGAAGGACTGCGCTGAAGCGGAAAGGAACGACCTGTCCTGTACACCTCTCCGGTACACCTATCTTGTATGTCTGTCCTGTACCTGTTTCCCAAAGCAACGGACCCCATAACAATGGCTGTAGATTTCCCAACCTCTTGGCCAGTTGCCCCTCGCTTCTGAAAAGGACTATAAAGGGACCTTCTGAAATAACCGAGTCCAAGATCTCCCCACGGAAAGAAGACGAGTCTCTTGGCGGAAGACCACGAGGACTTCGTCTCATCCGTTGGTAGCTATTGCCCCTCTTTTTCCCCCTCTCTACTTTGTTTCTCTCTCTCTCTCTCTCTCTCTTACTCTCTTCTATTGCATTACTGTGTTGTGGGCACTTAATAAAGGTGCACTGTTTTGATTAAAACTGAAATCTCTTGTGTCCTTTTACACTCTGAGATCGATAAACGAACCATCACGACCCCCGCTTGCATTAGCGGATCGTGACAGGGACAGACAAGGGGAGACTCCTTCATGACCTGTGGAAAATTAATGAGGTCACTGAGGACATGGGACCCCTGCAGCCCAGAATGCCATCACCCTCTATGCTCCCTAGGCAGTGGAAGCTAGCAGTCATAGACATCAAGGACTGCTTGTTCCAGATCCCCCTGCATCTGACGACGCGCCCCGGTTTGCCTTCTCGGTGCCTTCCCTCAACCGAGAGGCTCCCATGCAGCGTTACCACTGGCGAGTTCTGCCGCAAGGCATGAAAAACTTGCCCACCATCTGCCGGTGGTATGTCGCTCGCATTCTGTCCCCTGTCCAGAAGAAGGCAGTTAGAGCTGTGATCCTACACTACATGGACGATGTTTTGGTGTGTGTGCCCATGCAGCAGTACCTGGACTGGACTCTGGGGGAGGTAATCAGGGCTTTAGAGGCCAATGGATTCAAAATCCATCCCAATAAGGTCCAGAAGACCTCACCCTTTAAATATTTAAGACTAAAAATAGAGGAGCAGATGGTGGTGCCCCAATCATTAAAGATCAATGATAACCCCAAGACTCTGCAGGAACTCCACCAACTCTGCAGATCCATCAACTGGGTGAGGCAGCTCCTGGGACTGACGACTGAGGACCTTGCCCCTCTGTTCAACCTGCTTCATGGGAACGAGGATCTCAAATCCCCGAGGCAGTTGACAGAAGAGGCAAGAAACTCCCTCATCAAAGTCCAAGAGGCACTGTCGTCTCGCCAAGCCCATCGTTATGCCCCAGGTCTGCCCTTTCAATTTACAGTGTTGGGGAAAATGCCATACCTCCATGGGCTGGTTTTCCAGTGGGACAAGGTGCAGAGGGATCCCCTTCTGATTATTGAGTGGGTTTTCCTCTCGCACCAGCCGTCCAAAAGTATTACCACACCACAGGAGCTCATGGCTCAGTTGGTGATAAAGGCTAGGTATCGCCTCCATACCCTTGTGGGGTGTGATTTCACATGTGTTTACCTGCCACTAACAACCAATGCACTGGACCATCTCCTTCAAAACAACAATCATCTCCAATTTGCCTTTGATAGTTATTCGGGACAAATACCGGCTCACAACCCGAAACACAAATTGTTCAATTCGGCCTTTAAATTAATTCCAAAAGAAATTCAGAGTCGTGAACCCCTCAATGCCCTGACAATCTTTATGGAAGGTTCTGGGGTATCTCACAAGTCTGTCATCGCTTGGAGGGATGCTTGCACTCAGAAGTGGGAGTCTGATGTGCAGGTGGTTGAAGGATCACCACAGGTTGCAGAGCTTGCTGCAGTGGTCAGAGCACTTGAGCGGTTCAACGAACCTTTTAATTTGGTAACAGATTCCGCATATGTAGCAGGAGTTGTGTCCAGAGCAGAAAGAGCATCGCTCAGAGAGGTGGCAAATCCAAAAATCTATAAATTGCTTTCGAAGCTAATTCAAATTGTCTCCCACCGAAAGCAACCCTTTTACATAATGCATGTGAGGTCACATACTGATCTGCCAGGGTTCATCACAGAGGGGAATCGGAGAGCTGATGCACTAGCCATGCCTATTGAGATGGCAAACTTGCCTAATAGATTCCAGCAAGCCCAGTTGAGCCATGCCACATTCCATCAAAATGCTCCAGCCCTCGTCCGGATGTTCCACCTCACCAAGGACCAGGCAAAGACGATTGTGGCAACATGCCCTAGCTGCCAGAAATACCAGTTACCATCATTAGGCCAAGGGGTTAATCCTTGAGGCCTCGGCAATTGTGAGGTATGGCAGATGGATGTTACCCATTTCCCCCAATTTGGTTACCAGAAATATGTGCATGTGTCAGTAGACACCTTTTCTGGTGCAACCTTCGCCTCAGCCCATCGTGGGGAAAGGGCAAAAGATGTCACCAACCACCTGGTTCAAGCCTTTGTTGTGCTGGGGACACCGAAAAGAATAAAAACAGACAATGGCCCAGCATATACATCTGCAGAATTTAAAAGATTCTTTGACAAATGGGGTGTGGAACATGTCACCGGCATCCCCCATTCTCCTACAGGTCAGTCAACTGTTGAGCGCAAACACCAAACGTTAAAAAGACTGCTTGAACAGCACAAAGGAGGCAACGAGACTAATGCCCCCATTTTAAGACTCGCCAAAGCGCTCTTCACTTTAAATTTTTTAAACTGCTCCCATGAAGAACTGAACGCCCCTATTTTAAGGCACTTTACAAATTCAACCAAGGCTAAGCTAACTGAAAGACCTGATGTCTTGGTAAAAGACCCAGACACACTGCAAATACGTGGCCCATACCCCTTAATCACTTGGGGAAGGGGGTATGGATGTGTATCAACCCCAGAAGGACCTAAATGGATCCCTGGAAAGTGGATCAAACCTTTTTTAACAAAGACATCAAAACCAAAGCAGCCTGAAAACGCAGTAGTAACTGCCTGGAAAAGGAGGAGAAACAAGACCTCCTGAATAAACAAGAAATTCTCCTCCCAGGCTGCAAAGACAAACATTCCCTTTCCCACTTTCTCTAATGTGTTTCCCTCCCCTAAGTAGCCCCTTGTTTTGAAAGAGGGGGAGTCCAAGGGAGCCATTGTTATTCAAGTTAATTGTATTTGTATTAATTTTATTTATGTTACACTATCCCTAAAGTTATCTCCCATGACTGCGTGATGGCATCCTACATGCTGCTGTCCCACCTGCTTCTGCAGCTCCTCCTGTACACTGGGAGCTCCAGTGGCCAGATTCCTTCCATTGTCAAGGACATTGTATGGGGTTTCTTTATGGAGTTAATTTTATTAGCCCTTTCTGGTTTTAAGTATTTAATTTTAAAATCCCTTAAATCCTCCCTTCCTTTTCAATGTAATAAAGAAGGGGGAGATGTTGGGGTGGCTCAGCCTGCTCTCAGGCTGAAATCATCCAATGTCAGTCACCAGAAGAGATCACTGAGGTCTAGGTTACCTCCCCCTGGGTGGCTCCCAATCCTAAATTACCTCCCCCTGTTCCAGAAAGTTCTCCCTTTTTTTGTTATTAATTGGTTCCCTGTTACGACTCCTGCCTCCCTGTTTTCCCCATTTGTTCTGAAAAATTGTATCTTCCCCTCTGCTTGTACCCCATTGGTTGTTTTCTCTCTCCCTGCCTTGCTCCACCCCCCCATAAAGGGGCGAGCCCGCTTTTCCTCGACGCTTCTCTGGTCCCTGGACCCTCCTACAAATAAACCTGTTGGAGCCCACACCAGAAGCCCCTCCCGCCTTCTTTGCCTCCGGGCTAATGTGAGTCTAATCCATCGGCCGCCTGATGTGCTTCCTCTGAGGAGGAGCCAGCGCACGCACCCATCCCACGCCTATTCCACTGAGCCGTCCAGCGAGGACACTGTGGAGGCCAACGCTGCGTCCCCTCTGCCCGAGGGCATGCCGAGGCTTGTGATTACAAGCCCCCAGTTGCATTAATGGTGTTGCTATGGTAATGACCTAGTCCTTTTAAATAGCAGGGTGACTACTTCATAAAAAATATGTACCTCCTCACAACAAATTCTATCTGTTCCTGTCATGTTCATCCCTGAGATGTTGATCTTAAAAGCAATCATGCTTATTGTGCAAAATGGATATATTTTATTAAATCTGATCTTCATAGTGTCATAGAATGGTCTGGATTGGAAAGGACCTTAAAGACCATGGAGTTCCAAACCACCCTGCCATAGATGGGGACAACTGTCGCAGGATCAGATTTCTCAGAGCCTGATCCAACCTGGCCTCCTCACAGGCAGAGAGCATCTACAGCTTCTCTGGGCAGCCTGTGCCAGTGCCTCACAACCCTCCTGGCAAAGAATTTCTCACTAATATCTAATCTAAACCTACTCTTTTTCAGCATGAAGCCATTGCCCCTTGTCCTGTCACTACATGCTCTTGTAAATAGTCTCTCTCCATTTTTCCTGTAGGCTGCCTTCAGGGACTGACTGGAAGGCCACCCCAAAACCTTCTCTTCTCCAGACTGAATAATCCCAGTTCTCTCAGCCATTCCTCACAGGAGAGTTGTTGCACCCCTCTAACTATTTTCATGGCCTCCTTTGTACTCTCTCCAACAGGTCAATGTTCTTCCTGTGCCTGGGACTCCAGAGCTGGATGCGGCACTGCAGGTGGGGTCTCACCAGAGCAGAGAGGAGGGGCAGAATCCCCTCCCTAGCCCTGCTGCCCACGCTGCTTTGGATGCAGCCCAGGACACAGTTGGCTTTCTGGGCTGCAAGTGCACATTGCTGGGTCATGTCCAGCCTCTTGTCCTTCAGCACCCACAAGTCCTTCTCCCCAGGGCTGCTCTCCATCTGTTCAGCCCCACAGCCTACGCTGATACATGGGGTTGCCCTGATCCATGTGCAGCACCTTGCACTTGGCCTTGTTAAATCTCATGAGATTCCCACGAACCTACTTCTTGAGCTTCTTCAGGTCCCTCTGGATGGCATCCTGTCCTTCAGGTATGGCAACTGCACCACTTGGCTTTGTGTCACCAGCAAATTTGCTGAGGGTGCACTTGATCTCTTTGTCTATGTCATTAATGAAGATATTAAATAACAATGTTCCCAATATGAACCCCTGAGCCACACCACTTGTCATTGATATCCAACAGCACTCTGTTGACCACTACCCTCTAGATGCAACCATCCAATCATTTTCTTATTCCCCTAACAGTTTACCCATTAAATCCATCTCTTACCAATTTAGAGAGAAGGATGTTTTGGGGGACTGTGTCAAAAGCTTTACGAAGTCCAGATAAATGACATCTACAGCCCTTCCCTTGTCCAATGAGGTAGTCATCCCATCATACAAAGCCAATGGGTTGGTCAGCCATCACAAGCTCAGTGAAGCTGTGATGGCTGTGTCAAATCCACTCTCTGTCCTCCATGTGCCTTAGCACAGCTTCTAGGAGGATCTGTTCCATAATCTTCTCAGGCACAGAGGGGAGGCTGACAGGTCAGGAGTATCCAGGGTCCCTTTCTTCTGCCCCATAAGCATCAATAGTCACACTCCAGTCACGGGATTCATCCACCAAGTTTCAGCCATGGCTACAAGGTTTTAACTTTCTAGCAGCACAGTGGCTTTCAGCTCTTGCTTATTGGCTATGCTTTGTGCATTGGTGTAAGGGCACGCCAGCCAGTCTGTTGGCTGTGTTGTCTTCCTACAGGAACACCTCTTAACTCCTTTAAGATATTTCCCTGGTGTTTTCCTGTTGGCTTCTCTTACCTCATGAATTCCTGGGTCATCTCAGTGCAGATGTGCTCCAATATGGCCAGCACAGTTCAGACACCAGATGCAGGTCCTGGAAGCACCCTGTTCCTCTAAGCTTTGCCAGAGACAAGCCTGATACTGTCCTCTCCCCCTAATTTGAAGCTCTTACTATTGTATCTGGAAATGTTCATCTTGTGGCTACATACAGTTTTGCTATTCTAGGTCTCTGAAGGGAGGTCTATGTGAATAGATTGTTAACATGACCCAGAAGTAAATTTAGACCTCCTCAGTATCAGAACTTTTATTTGTTTTTAAGGTACTGCTAACGTATAAGTCCATTAATTGTTTATTTAGCATCATAGCCATAAGGCTGTCTTCCTAAAAGTGGTTAAATGGAGAGAATTGCTAAGCACAGGTCTGGAGTCTGACATTGGACCTTAATTATACCTTCAGAGACAGAAAGAATCAAATGAAAAAGTAATAGAATTGAACACCTGATCTGTGATAATAAAAGTATTTTTTCACTTGTATATGACTATGCAAGAGACTGGTTGGTAAAAGAGAGAGGGCAGTAAAAAGATATATGCTTACAAACCTAGATGGAAGTATGAAGTTCTTTTTAGATATGCAAGACATTTTCTCATAGCTTATCTCTTATGACTTCCAGACAAATCTGCTGGTTTAAAATACTGGAGGTTTTCCAGTTTGGGTTCAGGGGTGGCTTCTCCACAAAAGTGTTCTTGCAACAAAATCTAGTACATTGCTTAAAACAAAACAACAGCATATTGCCTCCATTTTCTTGCTGTGAGTGATACATCTGTTGTTAGTGACCAGTTTATCCAGCAAATCTATTCACTTCATATACGTGCCCTGCAGCACTGAGGATTTTCAATAAATTTGCCACAGTCCATATTTACCCTAGTTCGGTAGCACTGATTTCCCAACACAGAAGCATCCATCTGTTCTGAATCTACTCTGTGAACAGGCATAGAATGGTACTTTCAGTTGCAGATGAAAAAATGTGAGCTGTGACATATAACAGATATTTGGTTCTTGTTCTTCTGAAGCTTGTTATGAAAATAAATTTTTAATGTATTTTTCCACTCCTTTGTTATTTTTAATTGTGTCTGTAGGTTAAGTCACAAATCTACTCAGTTTTAATTTTAATTCTTGTTTTCACTATTCTCTGTTCAAGATTCAGGAAACTGTTATTATTTGTCTTCATAAAGATTTCTGCTAATGAAAGGCAGTCAAATAGTGACGGGTTTTTTGTGCTGAAATGTTTGTTCTATATTTTAGTTCTTTAAATTCAAGGGTAAAAAATAATCTTTCTTCTAGTCTGAATGATGAAATGTTCTATTCTGAATAAGACAACTAATGTGGTTAATGAATATGATTAGGGCTAATTCTCAGGAGTCTGACAAATCATATTAAGCAAAATTAACTTTATGGCTTGCTACTGACTCTGGTTGCTAAATATAACTGTGGAAATCAAATATCTATTTTATTTCAAAGCGATATTATATACATATATGTTGGGGCCCTCCTCCTGCCATGTGGTTCTGGGAGAGGGGTCCTGGGGGGGAGGCACAGGGTTTCCCTAGCCCATGGTCAGCCTCGTTCCCCATTGGTTGTTTTTGTTCCCCTGCACGGGCAAGGAACCTTGCATCCCGTGATTGAGCAGTTCCTCGGCAGATCCCGGCCATGCGGCTGGAGAAATAAACATCTCTGAAACATCTACCAAGAATCGGTCCATAGATATTTCTTTTCCACGGGCCTCGTTGATTGATACGTGTGTTGCAGTTTCCCTACTGTAACACATGTATATGTATATACACACATTTTCTGAAAATAGGGTACTGGTTCTGCATGCTTACTTGGATAAGCATGGATGAAGCTAGTTGCTCTTCTGCACAGGTTCTGGTTTACTCATACAATATTTATCTGTTTGTGCAGAAAATGGTACCTGACAAAGGGAAATGACCACAGAGAGTGACTTGGGATGTTCAAGTTGGGAATCAGGAAAAAAATACAGGGTAGTAGAGCACCAGTAAGAGGCTAGGGAATCTCAGAGGCTCTCCACATTCAGACAGACAACACTATGACTGTCCAGCTTTAGCATTGGTGAGAATTTGACAGGATATTTGGGGCTGAAGACACTGTAGGTATTTTACAGCCAGCATTTCTGTGATTCCAGAGGAAAAAAATATTATCATGAGGAAAAGCAGACAATTATTTTAGCATTACGCTTTATTGGTATTTTTCTTTTCATCTTTAAAATGCTAATCAGAATGAACACTAAAATAAATACTAAAAAAAATAGATAAGAGAAATTGCTACAATTACCTATAATCCCCATTAAGGTGTAAGGGACGGAAAACATTTGCCAGCCTGTAGGACTGAGGGCTGTGAGCAAGATAAAAAAAAAGAAGCGTTGGTAGAAAGTAGCTGAAGCTACACGAAAACCCATTTTTAAAAGATATAATAAAACATATATAGACTAGAGTTTCTGGCTTATAGAAAACACCATTGTTGCTTTTAGTAAAAATAGTGATCTCCAGTGAGCAGTAATACTACTTTATGGTGCTTTTCTCAACCCAGAAGGCAATTACTTCTTTCTCACTGTAAACCTCAACAAAAATAATATGTGCATATATATTCCTATTTATAGATCAGAATTAATTTGAAACAGTACAACTAATCATACAGTTATGGAAAATGTAGATATAAACAAATGAAGGATATAAATAGCAAAAATATATAATATTGCCAGTGATCGCTTTCCTGAAAGAAGAAAATCCCACTATAACTGCTCTCTCTTCATGTTTAAAAGACAAGGAAAATGCAAAAAACCCCCTCAGTTGCCTGTCCAGACACCCTTTTCCTTCCCCTTGTAATAAAATTGCCATATAGTAGCAATATTGCAAAATTACTTCATCATCCATAACAGCTTGAAAAGTTGACAGGAGGTCTTTTTGAAAGTCTTCTCTAATGTTTTAAAGTGCTTTAGCAGCTCTCCATCTTTATTTTGCAGCACTCACATTCCTTCTCATCAGTCTGTTTTCTCATTTACGGAAAAAAGCTGGACTGATCCTATGGGTACCATTTGAGGCATGAAAATCTGATGCATCTGACTTTTTAAGTCCAGTCCATTGGTCTGTTTGCTCTAAGCTCTGAGGAGTTTTAATATGTCACATGTGTAAGATCAAGAAATATTTTTTTCCTTTTTCTGGAAATTTCACAATAGGATAGATCACACATTCATGTTTAGGGTTGAGAGAGATGCTCAGCAAAAGTGAGATTCATTATCAGTTTGTCAACAAAATTCAATGCATCAAGAAGAGATAGGGGGGAAAGCAAAACCACAAAATAGACACACAATATATAATTTTTCTTCTAAGTGAAATGACATTCTGTTCATAGCCAAAAAAAGCACAGTAGTGCTGAACATTCATCAGACCACCTTATGAATACCCAGGCTGCCCAAGTGGGTGTGGAAAGAAGCTAGGCCTCCAAAACAGCCCACTCACTCTCTTAAAGATTTAGCAAAGTAGCAGAGATAATAGCTGTTCCAATAAAATCCCACTTGCACTTCAGTCATGACACAACTGTATTTATTGGAGATGGCTTTTTTTAAACCTATCCAAGGACATTAAAGTCAATGAGAAAAGTTTCTGCAGGTACGCTGGTGATAAAAGGAAGACCAGGGAAAATGTGGGCTCTGTCCAACAGGAGATCTGGTAACATGGGATCTGGAGAAAGCTGAGGTATCCACAAGTGTTATTCCTTAGTCTTCACTGGCAAGTGCTCTAGCCACACTGTCCAAGTTTCAGAAGGCAAAGGCAGTGAGTGGGAGAATGAAGGTCATGTTTGAGACCATTGTGAATCTCAACACACTCAAGTTCAGACTGACATTTTTTACCTGGACCTGTGCAAAGCATTTGATACTGTCCTGCACAAGACACTTGTCACTAATTTGGAAAGAAACAGATTTGATGGGTGGACTCAGTGGATAAGGAGCTGGCTGGATGGCTACAATCAAGCAGTTGCAGTCAATGTCTCAATGTCCAAGTGGAGAGCAGTGACGAGTGGTGTCCTCAGGGGCTGGTATTGGGACTGGTGCTGTTTAACAGCTTTGTTGGTGACAGGGACCATGGCATGGAGTGTACCCCCAGCAAGAATGCTGACAGCACCAAGCTGTGTGGTGTGGCCAACATGCTGGAGGGAAAGGAAGCCATCCAGAGGGACCATGTTAGGTCTGAGAATTGGGGTGGTGTGAACCTCATGAACTCCAACAAGGTGCAAGGTCCTGCACTTGGATTGAGCAATCACAAGAAACACAGGCTGTTAGGAGAACAGATTGAGAGCAGGCCTGAGGAGAAGGACTTGGGGTAGCTGATTAATGGGAAGCTTGACATGAGCCATCATTGTGTGCTCACAGCCCAGAAAGCCAATTGTATCCAGGATTGCTTCCAAAGCTGTGTGGCCATCAGGTCGAAGGAGGTTGTTGTCTGCCTACTCTGCTCTGGTGAGACCCCATTTGGAGTACTGTGTTCAGTTCTGGGGCCCCAACACAAGAAAGGCAGAATGAGTCTGGTGGAATGAGTCCAGAGGAGGACCAGGAAGAGGGCTGGAGCACCTCTTCCTTGATGACAAAATGGGAGAGTTGGGGTTGATCAGCCTGGAGAAGAGAAGGCTCCAGGGAGACCTTATTGCAGCCTTCCAGTACCTTAAGGGTGCTTGCAGGAAAGCTGGAGAGTGTAGTGACAGGACAAGGGGGAATAGCGTTAATTGAAAGAGGGCAGCTTTAGACTGGATGTTAGGAAGAAATTCTTTACACATAGGGTTGTGAAGTGCTGGAACACGGTGCCCCATCGCTGGGATTGTTCAAGACCAGGTTGGACGGGGCTCTGAGCAAGCTGGTGTCCTGTCCGTGGCAGAGAGGTTAGAAGTAGGTGATCTATAAGATCCCATCCAACCCAAACCATTCTATGATTCTATGTTATTATGATTCTTTGCATTTGCTTAGACTTTGCATTCATACATTTATAATTCCATTACTTCAGAGTAACAGCCAAGCCATCAAAAGTCACTGCTACAACTCCCTTTATATCCATGTAATTTCTACATTGAACATTTCTGAATGTTCTCCTCAAGTAATTTGACAGACATTTCTCTCCCACAGCAGAACTCACACTTCCTCTGGAATTTCTCAATTGTCCCAGCACAACTCCTTCCTTATCCTATAAGAATTTAAACTGACAAATAGGACACCCATCCTGCACTACCCTTTTTAGAACCAATCACACTCTGGCTTACCAAGGCTCACTGCTGACCCTGACTGTTCATGACAAAGAAGGGATGATCTCACCACTTTTAATCTGAAGATACTGTGATTTTCACTCAGAATACTGTCCTTGCTTGCTAACACCAATGCCTCTATCCAAGCAAAACAGAAAGTTACCAAAATAAGAACTTTTGGGTTCAATAATAAACTAGCCAGGTTCTTCTCCCACTATGCTGAGCTACAAATAAATATAGCAAGTTTTCCAGCAAAATGACAAGGTTTTCTTAATTCCATTATACTATGTGAAATGATGCATTTTAGCCGTACAGAACAGTAATCAGAATGGAAAGTGTTTCTGAGCATGCTGTGGATGGGGTAAGTAAATCAATAGTTTGTGAGGGAAAGCTTCCAGCAGTATAGATTGCTTGAACTACTTACCATTATGTCAAATTCACTTTAGCATGAGCAAACAGACACACAATATGATGAATATTGAGAGGAACTATTTCTAGTGTTTGCATTTAAAGGTCTAAAGTTACATAGATTTTTATAATCAACTAAGTATTTATAACAATAAAAAGACTTCTATTTAACCCTTAATGAGTTGATGGACCAAGTATTCTTTTTGCCTGTTTGGATCAGTCAGAAGCCCAGTAAATTCCATAGACATGTTTTTTCTTCCCTTTATTAATACCCATGTGTTTTATTTATATTCCCTCTTCTGTGGGAATCATTTTTATCAAGAGACCTGAAGGAACATGAAAGGACAGTGTCATCTGAAACCAAATAAACATTTCCCACATTGGGAAAAAAAATCTCACCAAATATCATATCTGGTTGATAGCTTCCTTGACAAAAATATAATTTTCTCTTAAAAATTATATTATTCATGTCCTTAAACATGTACATAGTGTTGAACAGAGACGGAAATAAGCACGCGTTCCAAGGTCTCTATTGCAAGAAAGTCTTGAAATAAGCATGTAATTGATTTTACTTTTGAAAGGCAGCTATCATATTTTCCAATCAACTGTTCTACCAAAACTAAGACCACATTCTTCACATAAGGTTCACAACTGGCCTGCATTTGCTCAGAAATGAGAGTCCATTGAATAGTATGATTCATATGGGCTTGCATTAAAAAAGTGGTTATTATGGTTACTTAGCTCTGGTTCACTTTACCGTGGTCATCCAAGACATTGTTTATTACCTAATTTGGGTAGGAAGACAGAAAATATGAGACAGAGAAGCATAAGAAAAAATTGAGGTTATTGAAACTTGTTTGAAAAAGAGACAGATCTGCATTTAAAACAATAGATTTACATAGCAGGATTTCTTCAGACTTTCCTTAGGCTTCTTTTCTTTCCTAGCAAGAGCCCAAATTTGTCCACACCCTTAAAGAAGGGAAGCCCATTACTGCCTTGAGGTGTCTGGATTCTGTCCTGTTAATATTTCAGCCAAAATATCTCAACTGTCTGACAGGCAGACAGATCACTTTCACCAGGTACTTACAATTTTGGACAGCTAACATGGTGCCTCTTCCAGTACTCCACTCTTGATAATATAACTACTTGTTCAAGCAGGATTAATATAACTTTTGTTGAACTTTTCTTACATTCTTGGAATCTGTAGCACTACCAGATGCAAAGTTTACCCTGCTGGCCTTCTGTAAATTGTGTTCGAAGTTTCACCAAGGGAGTCAGCTTCTGCAGAATATTATATGTGGTGATGTGTATTTTCATTAAGCCTAATTATTAGATAGTTACTGGGTGCATTAGTGTGGAACTCAAGGCTGTCACAGAGCCAGCTTCAATAAATGGGGCAAGGAGGAAAGAAATTTTATATTAAGACAAGAGATGTGGAGGTATAAAGAATATGCATTGCTTCTCAAAGTTCTGTCAGAGGGTGTTTACAGGACAGAGCTGAGGGCATGAAAATCATAAGAGTATCATGCCTAACAAATTATAAATACACTTTAGTGACTGAAATGTTGACATGAGCAGTATCTTAGCAAAACAGCAAGGAAACACTAGTTCATATGGTAATACATTCACTTACACTTTCTTTTATTATGAAGCAGGTGTCTAGTGCACTCACACAGACAAGCACAACATATCTTTGTAATTGGTATCTTCAGGACACCTACAGAATCAGGATGGGGTTGCCAGTGAATGATTTTGAACAGCCTTTGCTAGACTTTTTAAAACCTATTTGAGCACTTTTTAAAGGTACCCTTTGAGGACTTTTAAAAATCTTTTTAGGAAAGCCAAGTTTTGAATGCTCAAATATTAAAATAAAACAGAACAGGCTTCTAAAAATCCTGTTTGGGTTTTGGATTTTTTTTTTTCACCTGATCATGTGACTCCTGAGAAATTCCCTGGAAGCTACTATGCAGATGCTGAATAGAACCAGAAAAAAGAATTTATGTTTTTTATACCCCCAAAGCTAACAGTATGAAAGGAGTTTCCCTTGTTGTGTAACATCACTGTTAGGACACTAACTACTTAATGAAATTCTGAGCTGTTCAGAGATTTGTACCATGGTGTCAATAGTTGAGCTGAAGCAGCATGGAGGACACAACGCTATCATCATTAGACAGCCTAGTATAGCTTTTTGCATCAATATTGATATTTATTTCAGAGCAATCTCCATATCCCTGTCATTCATCCTATTAAGTGAGTGTGCTATATCTCAGTCCTTGCCACTGCCCACCACCAAACCTTGTCCATGAGTGTCCTAGAAGTCTTATATCAGTTCTCATTTCTAGCAATGTTGGTTTTCTTTCTTCCAGGGAAAAACGCTGCTTTCTCAGCTATGAACTCAGAAAAAAGTTACTCCCTGCAATGTGTAGCAGAAGTCAGATTTCTGAAATGACTATGATATGCCCTGTAAGAGATATGTTACTTTCATTCCACATAACTGAAAGAAACAAATATTTCCAGTAGTCTTACTGCATATTTTAAGATTAGTTCGTTTACATTAAATGCAGCAAAGTATACTAAGAAAAGTCAGTGGTGTTGCTGTGTGCTGCTTCCCTTCCCTGTGTTCGTGGATTGTAGAGGGATTCCTTGTGGAACAGGGGCATAGGATACCCCAGGAGAGCTTGGGCATCCCAGGGCTGTTGCAGAAGTACCCCTGATGGGGCCCCAGGCTGAAGATAGGCTTGCAAGGCACCTGCTAGCCGGCAGCCTTGAACAGCCTTGGGAAAAGGTATACACTGGTCAGCTCCCCCACTGCTTAGAGGCTTTCTCATGGGAAAGGGGCGTGAACTTTGCAAAGTATATCTTGGTGTAAGGAAACAATAAAGTGGAGCACGATGTTCAAACCGTATCAGTGTTCGTGTCGTGACTCTGGCTGGATTCCCCTGCACCCGGGACACCCCCCTCCCCCCCCGCTAAAGTGGATGAAATTCTATCCTACCTGCGTGGTGGGAATTTGTCCAGGTGCAGAGCCCAGAGTCCCACTGAAGCAGCCTAGATAAGTGACTACATGCCAGTAAAAGGAGGATTACTGGTGCTTGCAAACTCAGTGCAAGTAGTGGGAGTTCAAAGTGTGTGTCTTCAAAAAATTCTTTGGGTACCAGAGCAGCACCAAAACTCATTAACATTCACATCATTCCCAGCTTCATTATCTCACCCAGATGTTTCCATGACCGCCCCTGTAAAGAATTCCTGTCTAAATTTTATTTACATTTGTTCAACAATATTGATGCTTAATGAATAAATGCAGTATGCTGTCAGTACTGAAGACTAATTACATCTATGTATGAGCCTGAGAACCTGATTGAAAAATCTGCAGTAGCTAAACTGGGTTTAAATAAACACTTTAGTGTAGTGCTTTAATTACACTTTAGTTTGTAATGTAATTTTTGGCTGTTTAAACTATGATTTAGTCTGAGCTAATTACAAATGATTTTCTACTCAGTAATTAATAATAACAAAATTGTAATTAGACAGCTGCTCTGGATCAGGGTGGCAGTTTGTGTTAGCTGACTCATGATAGACTGGGAGATAAACAAGAGCTGCATTTGGGGACTGGAATGTACCGCACCTTTCTGTGTTTTGTTTTCAGTCAGAAGAGCTATTATGGTTGGGAGTACTTCAAAATGCTCCTTGGTTTTGAGGACTGAAGCTTGATACTTGCAGTGGGAACTTCCTGTGTTTCTGCCACTTGTGAAGGCGGGTCATTCTACTTGTGGCTGATAGAGATGTTGCAGGTTCCTTCCTCTTGCTCAACAGAAAATAAAGCAAACGTCAGTTTTTCCTGCATGCCACATGACTGCATCACAGCAGAAGACCCTAACTCACAGCAAGAAGACCAGCAACATCAGAAGCTTTTTATCCACCACCTACCTAAAAGCAACATACACTACAATAAAGCAAATATAAGCTAGGGATGATACTTCCATATTTCAGCATCTCCATGCTAAATATGTTCCATGCTTCAGAAGTTTGGTGGCAAAACACCCTCTTTGGTATCAGCATTACTTCAGAACTGCAGACCCAGAGAACAGTATCTGTCATGTACCACTCAAAACAGCACTGCTCTACTGCTTTTTTGCAAGCTTCTTCATCTTTATATTCAGCAGGCCATGTAAGATAAACAGTGAATCATCTTCAGATGACTATCTCAGCTAGCCTATAATCATCAGGGATTGATTCTGGCGCTTAAAGAGATGCCTCAAAAGACAAAGGACACTCTGCTAACTTCCTCCTTCATTTGGGGCTCCAGACATGTCAATTTCTGGCATTTACTCTGTTTATTCTTTAGCTGATGTGGTAAATGTTTTGCATTTTGAAAATGCAGCAACATTTCCCCGATTTTCATGAAAAGAAAAATCAAAAGGTCTTAATAAGTTTTCTCTGCGATTCATTTGGTATCCTCTTATTCAAAGTAGGCTGTAAAGTGTAAATTCTCCCAAAGCTGGAGAAAAATATAAAAATAATTCCAATCACTCAGTGGGGGCTCTTCAGAAAGTAATTTCTTCAAACAGCTGAATTGAGTTTTCTTTTAAAGTTCATTTGAACAGAGCACCAATCATGTTTATGCCACCTAATAAAAGATAAAAATTGAACACTGAGTAATACACTTCACCCTTCACATGCCTTAGGATTAGAATGTCATAAACTATGATGTTGTCAGCATGTAGATAATGTATAGCTGAAGAAAGACTTTAACAGAATATTTTCTATATATGTTTAGAAACACACAGAATTGTACCACTGGAAGATCTTAATGCATACTGCTACCACCTCATTACTTACAGTAACCTCATGTCCTGGTACATGTGAGCTACTGGCAGAGTTGGTGCATCTCTAATTGAAAAAGCCACATAAGGGATAACAAATCACCACGAACATGCACACCAAAATGTAGCTATAAATCTGTCATATAAATAGAAATCTTAATACAACTTCCAGTCTATAATTATGTAAATAGTTTGAACTACATACTGTAATTGATGTTTTTCTTAAAATTCTTATTTTGAAACACATTGCCTTCTACCAGAGCATAATCATCAGTTGTACAATGTCTCCCATGAAGCATTTACAAAGGAAGAGGTGAGTGATTCGTCTAAGTCTAAAATCCAACCCTCCAGACCATCCTAACTTAAGACAAGGTCAAAAAATTGAAAAATAGAATACAATGGCAACTCTTTGGACGGATGAAAAAACGAAGAAAATAGTGCATGCCTGAACACATTCACTTCTCTTGGTCTACAAAGAGCAAGATAAATAAATCTGAAAATAGAGGTGTTTAATTGAAATTAACCCATGTATCCTTTTTCTGTCCCTTTTGGAACACTTCTCTGTTTAAAACTGTCCTTGATCTTAATGTGGTAAGAATCTGTGAAATACTTTTTATGTTCATATTTCAGACCTTTATGTTCCTGATATGTTTCCTGATGCAAATTTAAGCAAAGATTTCTAAAATTAACAGCTGCTTTTCTGTTTTCCTGTCTATGTTTTCAGTGAAAATTTATGAATTAGAAACAAAATCTTTGGTGTTATGTTGGCTTCCTAAATTTTTGTTAGCAGCAAAAGTGTCCTAAAAAAATCAATAGTGAAGTTATATGCACTTGGTAAGTGGATTAAAAATGAGCCCTATTTTTAAATCAAATACTGTTTTTCATGGGAAATCTACTCTCAACTACTGCATCTAAGTTAGCTGGCATCATCATAATGAGGTATTATTGAAAGAAGTGTGTCTTGTCCTTTAGGCAAATGTAGCACGCGTCCTAGAGATCTTCAGAGTGCACTAAATTGCAAATGCACCCATCTTAGCAACAATACTTTACCCCTAATTCTGATGTACTTTGTTTGATTACAACATTAAAGCTTCAATTCTCATATGCTTGTATAATGTAATAGAATGGCATAAGACAGTAGTAAGAAGATTAAAAATTGTAAATATTAAATTCTTTCAAAAACTAATTTAAACTATTTCTGTGGCAGGAAAGGATACAGAGACACCAAAAATGTAACCGCTTGGCAAATAAGAGTAATGCTGTCCCACAATAGGAAGCGTGGCCTACAGGCTGAGGGAGCTGATCCTTCCCCTCTATTCAGTACTGATGTGGTCAGCACTGCCACGTTGTGCCCCCTTCTGTACTGTGTACAAGCACTGCCAGTGGAACACAGTCAGAGAGGAGGCCCAGCGTGGATACTCACAGCAGCATGAGAAACCATAGAGCTTGGCCACTGACAATGCCCTCTCTGCTGGCAGAAGGGGACCTGTGGTAAAGCAGTAAGTGTGGTGGCACAGCACAGCTCTGGGGCTCTCAGACACCTCCTGCCAGCAGGCTCCTGCTGCTCCAGAGCCACGCCTGCTGAGCACAGGGAGCGCCTGGCTGGCTGTGCGGCTGCAGCCTAGGAGGGCATCAGCAGAGCAAAACATTGAGCTTGGCACTTTGCCTGCTCTTCCATACAATAAACATCCAGATGTTTTCCAGGAGCTGGTTTCATCCCAAAACCAAAGAGCTGCCCATTGTAAGGAATACTTACCCAAGGATTTCTCTGCAGTGCTGGAAATGCAGGGGAAGAATTTCTTGGGGTGCACAGTTAATTTGTTTAACGTCAGTTTCATACCCCTGAGCAACTTGTTGGCTTGCTGCAATCAGGATAGCAACATTAGTCAGCTTGCTGCAAAGGAAAACCTTCTCCTGGTGCGCTCCCTGCCTCCCACTTCCATGTGCCAGCACAGGGCTGTCAGGCTGCAGCACATGGCTCATAAGACTTGTGGAATGCAGGCGTGCTGACCGCACCAGCCCTGAATGGGTCCGCCCGCTGGTGGTGCCTCTGCACCCAGGCATTCCTGGTCCTTCTCCGGTCTCACCTGACACAGCGTTTCCTTCTCACTCCTCTACAAGAGCAGCCCTACTCTGCTAGTCCAAGCTCCCACAGCTGTGCCAGGAAGGTAGGCAGGGCTTGTTCTGCTTTTCTGGAACCCACTTGCCCATGTGCCTTGGCTGGATCTCTGTCAGGCAAGAGAAGCTCCAGGCCCAAGACTCCCCCGTTTCTGGGGGCAGCCCTGAAGCAGGCTGTCATTCAAGCACAGCACGCTTTGGCCTCTGGAGGAAGCACCGGAAGAATGGGAACTGTGCCTGAGAGCCTGTGTTGACAGAGAACCCTGGACAACCTCTTTCTTTTCCAACAGCAGACACTGACACATCCCCAGTAAATCGTTTTGTCCAATCACACTATCACCAGGAGTCACACACAAGTACCAACACACATAGTAACCCTGAGCAAAAATCCTTCCATTGGTTTAAAGGCTCCATCCAAGCCACAGACTCAATATAGTCTCCCTCCTAAACCATTGGCAGGGGAAGTAAGCCAGCAGGCACTGACACAGAGGCAAAGCTGGAAACAAGAAGGGGCAAGGCATGCTTCTTCTTGGAGTGCACCTGCAAGGCTGCCCAAGGTACAGACAGTTTCTCCACACTGGCCCTAACCTTGCCATTGCTAAGAGCAAGGCTATCCCCGCACTTTGGCCATTTTTGTCTGGACATAAACATAGTTTCTTTTTCTGTTCATACAGAGACATTAAGAATTTAAATCTTGTCAAAAGTCAATGAGTTGGATTTGTGGCCAATATTTTAAAACTTTGAGGAAATGATTCCTAAATTCCTTATCCATTTTAAAAATATTTTGCTAGAATGTTAATACAGCAACTGCCTTTAGAAAGTCAACTTTTTCTAAAAACTGCAAAAAGTCTGGGAAAGACACAACAAAGTAGTTCCCTGTACTGTCTAGGGAAATTAATTGTCCCATGGTGAGGTATTGTGTGGAACATTTAGAAATATAATTTGAAGGAGAGATACATTTCATACATCTTTGTTTCAGGACACTTGTTTATGAAATGAGAATCTAAAGATTCAGTTATTGTTTACAAGGGTAGAAGCAAGTACAATAACAGACCACTTTAAAAATAATGATAATTTACTACATACTCCATAATAACATTTGGTTTTGTTATATATTCTTGGGTAAAAGGAAGAATTTATCTGTTATTTTCCTTATACTGATTTTTTGAAACTTGCCTGTATTCCTAAGCTTACAATTAAAACTTCATCTAAATGGTATTAAGTTCCAAGCCTACCAACATATCAACTCTAGAAACAGTATTTCTTTATGCTTCCCATAGAAAACAGCAACAACATTTAGTCATCATTAAGAATTTATTCCTTCTTTCACTTCTGTGAATCTAAATTGGTAATAAATCAACTGACTGAAGAGCCATTAAAACTAGAGTAACTTCAATCAGAACCATATCCTAAATATAACACGGTATTTTAATCCAACAGCTATTAAAAGTAATTCTGTTTCCTTGCTGGTAGTTTTAAGTACCTTCCACAACTGCTGCCACTATGTGTAAACTATTCAGTGCTTCCCAAAGGTTTTGAACGTATACCATGCTTTCTCTAGTCACAAATGATATGAAGCAAATTAAAGGAGAATTAATATCTTTGAAGACAGATGTTAAGGAGCTAGATTACCTGGACCCTAAGTCATCAAGAATAAGGTGGATGACCCAGACCATTTATCACTGGCCACAGAACAGATGTTATACATATTATGGGATAGGAACAAATATCTTAAGCAATCAATACCACTGAAAGTTCTTGTTCAAAAAGACTAAAAATGCCATAATTAATTTATGATTCATCATTTAGGATCCAGTTCATCATGGGTCTTCAATACTTGTATATTTCAAGTGTATATATATCCCACCGAAGTTATAGATGCATTCAAAAGCACAAGGTCAGAGTGATTGTTACTCCTTGTTGAAAAAAGACCTTTAAGACAGTTACTCAGAAGCAGTTCCCAGTGCTGAACCCTGACTTCTGTTTCTGTGTTTGCCAGCATTTAGGGAAACACTGAAACACCTTAAGTTCATAATAAAATGCTCAAATTGTCAAGTAACTTGGGAGACTAATAGTCTTGGAACAGGGGATTAAATAAGAGTCTTATTATAGTTCTTTTAGATTGGGAGAAAAATATTTCAGCTTTCAATCAGCCTGGTAATGACTCAAAACAATTAAGTTTATTAAGAAATCTTTGTCTTAGGAAGCTACCAGTGAGCCATCCGAATTACCAGTACCTCACTTCATGTGACAATGTTGCAACTGTCTAGCACTCATTATTTACAAAGAAAAAGAAGATTTCCCAGGAAGTTATAATTTGCTATTAAAAACAATTAATTCTGAAGTACTGCCTGCTTTATAGAAAAATAAAAGTGGGCATATATGTCTCTGGAGATGTCTGTCAATACAATGTTTCCAAAGGTGGTACACAAGGAAGGATTAAAAACAAATTGGCCTTCAAGAGAAGAAAGAATTTTGCAAAGCAAATGCTGTTTATGAGAAATCACAGCAGGCAGACTAATGATTTGCTTTTTTTTAAATTACTTGCAGAGGCAATCTGACATGGTTTGGCTGGGGAAATACACATTTTCAGAGACGGCACAAGAAACAGGAGCCCACTCTTTATATTCTGACATATTCTCCTTTCTTTTTGAGTACAGGGCAGAAGCTACATGAAAGTGTACAGGGCAAACCCTGGCAAGGTTTAAGATGGGGTGCTTTAGAAGTGGCTGCTGTAAGTAGCTGTCAGAAGCTTTGCCCATGTCCAGCAGAGCCAATGCCAACTGGCTCCAAGACGGACCCACTACTGGCCAAGGCTGAGCCCATCCATGACAATGGCAGTACCTCTGGGATAATGTATTTTAAAAGGGAGAAAAATACCTGTGCAATTGCAGCTGGACAGATGAGTGAGAATATGTGAGAGAAGCAGCCCTGCAGACAGCCAGGTCAGTGCAGAAGGAGGGGCAGGAGGTGCTCCAGGCACCAGAGCAGCCATTCCCATGCAGCCCATGGTGAAGATCATGGTGAGGCAGCTGTACCCCTGCAGCCCATGGAACACCCAATGCCATACAGGTAGATGGCTGAAGGACACTGTGATCTCATGGAGAAAGGAGCCCATGCTGGAGCAGGCTTCTGAGAGGACCTGTGGTCCTGTGGAGACAGGAGCCCATGCTGCTGAGCAGTTTTGCTGTCAGGACTTGTGACCCATTGGGGGAACCATATTGGAGAAGCCTGTTCCTGAAGGACCACATCCCATGGAAGAGACTTATGCTGGAGCAGTTAATCAAAAACTGCAGCCCATGGGAGGAACTGATGTTAGAGAAGTTCATGGAAAACTGTCTCTCATGAAACAGATGCCATGCTGGAGCAGGAAAAAGTGTGAGAAGGAAGCTGAAACATGATCAACCGACCACAAGCCCATTCTCCATCCACATGTCCTGTTGGTGGAGAGAAGCTGGAGAATTTGGGAGTTGAAGTTGAGCCCAGGAAGAAAGGAGAGGTGGGAGGAAGGTATTTTAAAATTTGATTTTGTTGTTACCCTGCTCTTAGTTGATTAACAGTGAACTAATTTCCACAAGTCTGTTTTGCCCATGACAGCAATTGCTGAGTGATCTCTCCCTGCCCTTATCTCAGCCCACAAGCCTCTCATTATATTTTCTCTCCCATGTCCAGTGAAGGAGAGGAGAGTTAGACACACTTTAGCGGGCACCTGACATCTAGCTAGGGTCAATCCACCACTGCAAGTATTGCTAGTGATTTTTATTTGTTCCTTACATAGATTGACATGTATTATAGTATTCAGGATCATGTGCAAAAATACAGGCCCACTAAGGATTGACTACATTTTGTAAATTTCCAATACTTGCCTTCTCATTGGAGTAATGCATTTGATTTAGAACCACATACCATTAGTAGGTATGGCTATAATTTCTCTGGCACCTTAGTCCTCTTTCCACCTCAATATATTTCTTCCTTGTATTCTTTTTTCCCATCCTTAGGGTAATGAATAGCTTTAGAGCAGACATGGAGCTTTCTGGTGTCTCTGGATCTGCCACAGAAATAATCAGGTGAATTTCATTCATTTATGTGAGACAAGAGGCCAGTTTAAATGACTGCAATGTCCCCACCTAAAGCTAGAAACTGTGTCTCATACTAAAAACTTGAATGGGAACACAAGCGAAAGATAAAAATAGTTGAGTCAAATTTCAAAGAACAGATGCAGGATTATCTTGCTGCAAGACTTCTCTGCTACAAGATATTGTCAAAACTCTGCTGCTGTATATGATCACTCTTCTACCAAGAGGAAGTTCAAACAACTGTCTCTGCCTTTCTTCCTCTAGATTTCAATGTAAGAATGATGTTTGTAGGAAAGAACTTCCTGACTCTTTTTCTTGTGTAAGGAAGAATTTTTCTTTTATACTTGATTATGTCTCAGATATTTCAGCAGTACATGAGAGGGATGGATGATTACCACTTCATTTCTAAGTGTTCAGAAAATTATTTAAGTGATACTAGAGTAACAAAAATTTTCCTGTCAGTCAGTGCTCAGGGGCTGAGGAAGAATGACAAGAAAATTACAGGTCCAAATGGAAGAACAGGTAAATGGTGCGATAGAGTTCCATGATATCATTTTGAATTTCTTCCCTCTCTTCTTGATAACAAATAATAACAAAAACACCTCAATAAATTCACAGCTAAAACTGGATTATAGCCAATGCATAATTTTCCAGTCAGACCTTGTTACTGCATCAAACCCAGACTTTAGTAAACCGCTTGTCCTTTTAACAAATCTACCTCCTATTACACAGTCATTCTTAGGCTGAGAGGTTGCAAGACCCCAAGACTCCTGGAAGAGTGAGGAGGACAGCCTAAGACCATGGGGTTACTAAGTGCCAAATTTTCAAATTTATTTTCATATCTATGGTTTGTGTCTGCTATAGTACTTTGTTTCAGAGGGAAATGTTATTCCGAAATAAATCTCTTTATGCAGTTTGTGACTGTGTATTGTTTCATTTTTGATATATGTGAAAATGCTTCCTTTTAAAAGACACTAACTCATCCTGTGATCTGGGCACTCACTGAATGCACCCAGCCTCCTATAGGGATTCAGGGTTGTAACTGAGCATTACACAGACTCATACATATCTCTGCTAGCAAAATTTGGACCAGCAGAAAGGACTAAATATGATCTGAAGTAAAATCTCCAACCAGCACTCAGCACAGATGCCAGGGTTTCAGTACAAGCTTCTCCAGTCTACTGAGCAGGTAATCACTCAAATGGGAAGGGAGGCCTTTAAACTCAACCACCTGTCCAGACCAGATTCAACAATGAATTAAGACCAGGCTTGTCAGAGTTTTTCCCTGCCCAGTTCAAGGCTTGAAAATCTCCAAAGGCTGACTCCATAGCTTCTCTGAGAAAACTAGTCCAATTTTGATCCTTTCCTATTGCGCCAAAATGCTAATTCATGTAAACATAGCCATGAGAACAGACAGGCATAGGACTGTTTGTGACATGAACAAAATTTGTATGTCAGAGCCTTTTTTCATTACCTTTTACTCTCCCCATACAATAGCAATGGTTGCTTCTTTTGTCAAGCGTACAGACATGGGGGTGTAATTGAGCTTGTGTTTCACCTTCTTGAAGTAGGGTGCATCATTGCACAGGATTTATGTTGTCCACTTCTGCATCTTCTTGTGACAGTTAATTTTCTCTGCACACCTTTGAATAATGCCATCAATAATGCCACTACACAAATGGTCATTTCTATCAGTGGAGGTTAAGATTAGGCAAGTATTTGTCAAGAATGATGTAAGTTTAGTGCCTCTGCCTCAGGCAAAGGTCTAGTCAAAATTTTTTATCAGTTTTCCCCAGTCTTTATTCTGAGTCTGAGACTTATCACTGATACACAAACATGATCTCAGCTGAAACTATAGCATGAAATATAAAGATGTTTTGCAGCATGCAGCAGTATTTGATTATGTTGAAGGTCGTGTTTATGTAAAGAACAAGGTTAATAACAAAGATTTTTTTTAACAAGCACTTTCATTCAGTATATGAAGTAGTCATGCACACCAGCACAAGACATAAGGCATGTCTATACTTCTCTGCTCCTCTTTCAGTGAGCATTTTAGAAGAAAAATAATGAAATTATCTATCTTGTTAAACACTCATTCACATTTCTTTTTGTGTATGATGGGTTTCCCACAACTGCTATATAAAGTACCAATTGAAACTCACCCTGTCATATATACTTCTGCAAAATATGAACAGTGCTAAATACTTTAAACTGAATCGATTTCTAGTGAAAGTGTTTTAACCTCCTTTTAGGTCAAGAAATAACAATTTTCCAAGCTCGGTGTAACACGAGAATTAATCCTGAGAGGCAGGTGTGCACTGCATAATTCATTTAGTCTGTGAAATTTATTGAAAATACACTTTCTCTGAACTGTACTTGAAGCTTTTATTATAAATTTTAGGTGTGGTTTCTTTAACTTGTATTTTAAGTTGTATTCAGAGTTGATTTCTCTCAGATCACCTAGAGGACTGCAATTTGCAATCTCTTCCTTTGTTAAGATTACAACAACAGAATGAGCAGCAAAACATGATGGGATGCTCATACATATAAAACTTGGGTACATTGCTGAAGCAATTTGCAAGTAAAAAATACACATTTTCTTTGTGTATTTGAAAGTAGAATACTTTGGGAAAGGACATTCTAGCTATCATCAAGTAAGGATTTTTTGTGCTGAAATTCTATTCCTAGATGCATTGCATTCAAGATTCACTACATTGAAGAGTAACAGCACAAAGAGCACAGTTCACACTGTTGACCCCATAAACAGCTGGTGGTACAAGGAAAGAAATAATTTACAGTAGTTTGTCAAGTGACTCTAATCGTGCTAGCATTAGAAGACTTTGTTCCACACATCAGTGAAATATTTTTACTATTCCTCTTACATCCTTATCATCATTATTTACCCATGAATATATTTTATTTCCTTCATAAAAATAGCCATTTGTTTTTCATCCTCAAAGTGTTTATTCCTAGCAATGAATATCAACATAAGTAATTGAGATCAGGTGTTTTGTATAACACATGGCTCTGTGAGAATTTTTGAATTCATTAGATGGTGCCATTTCTTTCATTTTACTAATGAAATAAATTAGCAACTGCAGCCTCTTGTACATGGCCATTCATTCTACAGACAGCTGGCTCATCACACGATACACCTCACATATTTTTAGCTCTAGATTTTCACAAACTTCAAATTTATGGGAAAATATTCAAAGACATAAATGGGCCTATGAAGGTGTATAGAAGTTGGCAAGCTGACTTCCAGCACCAAATTTAAAATCCCCTCCTGTAAACGTTTGGGGTTGTTTCCTCTAGGTCCTTTTTTTCCTTTCACATTATGCTTAGAATAAAAAATAACGTTTAAAAAAAAATTATGGGGAAAGTAATGAAATGGTAGACCTGTGAATTGTCTTGTTGCAGAGACAAAGTTCCCATTATGGAATGGATTTAGATCTTTTATTTCACATATATTAAAACACAAAATGAAACATCAGGACCAACAGGTCAATAGAACTATAAACACCAACCTTAAATACTTGGAAGGCAATTACATCATAGTTGTTTAATTGTATAATTACTCTATACCATATGTAGAATTCGTGCAGATTCTTTGTAGAATCATGAATCATAGCAGGAGGACCAAAATCTGAACCAATATTTTCCTCTGTCTTGGTTTCGAAAGACAGGTGTCTGCTAAGGAAGGCAGAAGCCTCCCTTGGTGGCAGATATAACGTCTTTCCCTCTGAGTTATTATAATTTTGAAATCAAGGGCCTTTAGGCAAAGATGTGGGAAATAGGAATAACAGTTCTTTACTATTATATATATATAACCAGTCAAACAAACAACAATAACTATGGCAGTAACAGCAAACAATCCCAAACCCAGTGCCAGCCTTCTCGGCTGTCGGGCCCTTTCCCCTCGGGTGCAGTTCCGCTCGCAGCCGGCAGGGGCGCTGGCGGCTCCCGGTGAGCAGGGCAGGTGCGATGGTTCCCCCGCGGCTGCAGGGGGCGCTCCGGAGCGAGCTCGGGGAGCACGCGGCACCCGTGCCCTTGGATCCCGGGAAGGGATGGGACAAAGGCTTCACAAACCCCTGGGTAGCCGATCCCGGACTCTCAGGAACAGCAGGCTAGAGCGGCAGGCAGGAACAGCAGGCTGGAGCGGCAGGATAGAGCGGCAGGGACGAGCACAAATCCCGGGTGTCAGATGAGATGTATCCAGATGGGAGAACCCCACGGATGCCCAGGCAGGCAGGGCGAGCAGAGCTACAGCGTAGCGAAAGCTCGAAGCAGCAGCAGCGGGGCAGGGCAGCCACAGCTCGGCCTCCAGCAGGGCAGGGAAAGCGGCTTTTGGGGTCCCGGCGTTGTTTCCAGCAGGAAGAGAAAAAAAAACAGCCAAGACGAGGAACTAGCAGCTCCTTTCTCTGCAGCTCCTCTCTCCCGAAGCTCAGAGTGAACTGCCCCCACACCCAGGTGTAGACAAAGGAGTAGCCAGGCCCGCCCCACTCCCTTTTTGTCTTTCTTAAGTACAGCTATTTGTCCCCTAGCAACATGCATATGGGAGAAAATTCCTTTAACAGGAAAAAACTAAAACTAAACTAAAACCCCAACAGTAGAATCATGAATCATAGCAGGAGGACCAAAATCTGAACCAATATTTTCCTATAAGTTTCCACACTTGTTCACAAGCTCCATGTTGACATCAGTGGACTTTGTCATCTGTTTTCTTTCCTTCTGCAAGGTATCTGACATTTTGCTCCTTCACCCAAAAAGTCCCACAAAATCTTCTTATCTCAAACAGAATTGCTAATTTGCAGTTCCAATCTCAGTACTTTTCTTAATACATGACATATTTTCCTTATTCCTGATGAGGATCCTTGGTCTGTAGCATTTTTGTTTATGTGATGATATCTCATCCTTTCTGCTTCAGACTTATAGGTGTGCATTGTTTATCTAAAAAGAAAATAGATCTAATTCTTTATTACTAAGAAAATAAGTAGAAGAATTACTTGTTCTAGGAAATCAGACTGTCCTTGAAAACTGGATTAAAATCTCTGACAAGTAAGAAAGAGGAAGAATGAGTTTTTGTGTGTCTTCTCTCTCTTGAATTTCCTTTCCAACACGTGTGCTCTGAATTGAGGATACTTGGCAGTCAATGAAATACCAGTAAAGCCTGAACATACCATTACTAAAAGAAAGTGAGAATACAGCCTGTTACTCCATGAAAAAGTCCCTGCTTTTAATCTGTATCTATTTGCCTGCTGTTTCCGAGATCCACTGCACATACCTATAAAGTAGTCAAAACATATGTAAATATATTTTCAGGCCACAAGCTGAAGTTTGTGTCAATCACTGAAAGTTACTGCTGCCTGTAGATCAAATCTGGCACTTCTTAGTCAAAACTTCCTGTAGTCATTTCAGATTCTTTCTTGTATAAAGTCTCAGTGTGGACTATAGTTAATGGATATTTTATTATGTTATTCTGGTGATAGCCACTTTGTCATACTAAAACTGCTAAACTTTAGCTCACTGATTAATTTCAAAATTTCTAGTAATAAAAGGCATTGTCATTATAGACTAATGTATCTGAAAGACTCCCTCAGCTTTTGCAACGTTACTTTGCCTATCTCCTTTGAAATGAATGGTTAATTAAAAACATTGTTATGCACACTTCTAAGTACTATAAACTTGTCTTAAAGAATTTTGGTTCACCTTTTTTCCCTAACTAACCTGTTACATTCAACTTCCGCCAAATTTCATGACCCACAAAGTAATTAATATGCATAAAAAGATAGCAATGGAAGGAAGAAATGTAAACCAAATACAAATCTGATCTTATAAATGTACTACCTGATTCCTGATAAATTGCAAAGTGGATGTAAAACACCACTTGGAACTTGGAAATCTGGTCCATGGTTTTTTTATAGAGAATATGCATGAATCTCAACTTTTCATACCACTGGAGAGACAGGACTGTAGCAGAGTCAGCAGCAGAGCCAATGATTCAACATGGGTACTTAGGCTATTGCTAAAGAAAGTTTATCCATACTATTTAGTGGTTGATACCTCCCTGTAGCCTCAAGTACATTTCACTTCCCAAATAACTTCCAGGTGTGGCAACATGAGGCAGGGATTGCTGTGAATACAGGTGCAGGTGAGCCCAACTTTTCCTCAGAGAAAATGGAAGGAGGCATCCATCCTGGTGGAAGTATTCCTGTGCACTTGTAACTGGGGCCAAAAACAGAGCATGCCCTGGTTTTCAGCTGGGGGAGACAGATGACAGGGAAAAAGGCAAATAAACTAGTAGACACATATTACCTTTGGAGCTAATAGAAAGCAGCAGGATATAATACTAAGGCTACCTTTGACCATGTTTTAATGAAAATATTTGAAAATTACCTTTATGGAGCCGGCATATGTCTCCATTTACTGAGATATATTTTGAGACTGACTTTGATCTTACGTACTATACAGTAACCACAAAGCTATACCTTAATGGACTGACATAAGTGTGAAATGACTCCTAGTGAAATTTCAATGCATAAGCACTCAAGCACAGAGTTAAAGAATAATTAGTAATGGTATACAAAAGTACAAAATTCCAGGGAGGATTCTCAGCTTAGGCCAACACAAAATCTGATTAACAACACACCAAGTTGAACTACATGTTTATAGGAACCCTGGCTTTTAAAACAATGTAAGTAAATATCTTTTCATCCTACTATTTTAATAAAAGCTAGGTCTACTAGAATAATAATTGTGCACTTGTTATGTTTTATCTAATCATATCAAATTTTTTTCTAATTGTTTTCAAATTACAGTAACTACACTTTTCCTACACACGGGCACTGCTTGCAAGAAAAACAAAAAACACAATCAAACATTTTATGTATGCACTTTAAAATAGGTATTAAATCTCATCTCCCAGAGATTGGCTGACTTTTGGGTTTTTTCTGGTGTGTATGGTTTCCAGGTAATGGGCAAGGTAACTCCTCACATGTGGATTGCAGAAAATCAGCAACTGACTGTCATTGGGAGTCAGGATGAAAAACTGATGGACTGATGGAATCCCTTCTCAAGTTTACTTTTTTTTTACAGCAGTAGAAAAAAAAAATATAAGATACATAATACCATGAAGAGGTAGCAAGAAAAAAGAAAGGATACTTCTTTCCTGCATAGATTTCTTCCTTTTATCACCAGCTTATCAAGCAATGACCCATCTAAAACATCTAATGAATAATAGGAGATAAAATGAGCCTTAATACATCATATTATTGAGTTAGGGCATGATAAAATGAGGCTTTACTCTTTGCTACGTACACATTGCAGCAAAATTATTACAGTTTCTCACCTCAAAGCTGTTATGGCCAGACCTATCACTTTTCTAAGTAGCCTTTCAGCAATTTATTTCCTAACAATCACTTTGATGTCTAAAAGTAGATAGTGTTTGTTGCAAAGTAGGCTTTCAGAAGAGACAATATTTAGTATATAAATAAAGTTTTATTCTTTCTTATGCTAGTGATTCTGGATTCTCTCTCTATTTGTTTCTGCATAAAAATAAAATAACTCTACTGGGTTCCCTGATAGCACATAGCTGGAATTCTCTCTCAAAAAAAACCCCCAAAACCAACAAGCAAGCAAACAAACAAACAGGTTTACAACTACAATCCTATATTTTATTCTAATTGAACAGAACGGCATTTTTTTAACTGAGTAAATTTTTAGAATAAACTGAAGTCTGTGTAGAAGTGTTGCACTGCAAGACTTACCCATAAAAAGTTTTTACCCACAAAAATTACTAAATTTAGCTTGACAAAGCCTTTAAGATTCCTCAGTATGGAATTGTCATTCTGTTAGCAATGTAGAAGACCACAGCTCATGGTTCATTAAGTCCTAAAATATCTTCTGTAGAACAATTATCTCAAGCTCTCTGCAGTGCTTCTGCTATGAAGCCTGTTTACACCTTAGTATCTCTGGGAATATTAGGAGCAAGAGTATGTGGAAATAAATGTTTAAGGATCATTCAGAGGCTAGGATGGCCTTGGCCACTTTAAGTGCTATGAGAGTGTTGGAAGTCTAGTTGGAGAATCCTTGTTACTACAAAGTTTGATCATGGCTTCAATTTGTTCCTGGAGGAAATTCAGAAATTGGCAAAAGAGAAGATTACTTGTGAGGACATATTTAGCTGAAGTCAATAACCATTGATTGCTATGGGTATCAAAGAAGAGACAGATATCTCTGACGTCTTAGGGGACAATCGTGAGGTTGTGTTCTTAACACGAAAAATCTGAAATCTTGATGTTCCAGTAAGAAAGGATTTCTGTTATCCTGCGCTACCCAAAACAGTGGCTGGATTAATGTAAGCATTTCACATACCCATCACTAATGGGTCCCCTCACCTTCTCACATAAGCAAGCATATTCCCTGCAGGGCAGAGCGTTCTTCCATAAAGAAGTCCCATAGAGACAGCAGTACACTCACTGAAATGCATGGCAAAAATGCAAAAGAAGTAGCTCAAAATAATGTAACCCAAAAAGACAAAAAAGATGCCCCTACAGCAAGACTTCATTCAAATCAGTGCTATATAAGGGTAACACTGGAGGAATTTTACCAGGTGCAGCCTGCTGCCTTATTTAAGTGGACAATCATGGTACCGTGTGCCAAGTGCAGTAGTTGTCGATAAGCTAGATACCTGATACTACTGCCAGACATACATTAAGCCACTTCAAAGCCTTTATCTATTTCCTGATGGATATGGTATCCTACTGTTACCTGAAATTCTTTGTAGTAGATAGAGAATTAGAGAGAAAAGAAGCCATAAAGCAGCAACCATCAACTACACAAAACCATTTTTTAACTCATAGCTTCTTCATTTCTTTTTTATATTTAAATGTAGAGAGAGCACTAGTTAAATCCTGCTGAAGTGCTCTGTAGAAATAAAATAGTTGGACCTAAAATAGTTGCACCTTTTCAGAGAATTCTTTGTGCCCACATGTAATAGTGCTCGTGATGTAAAGGTTTGAGAGCTATGACACCAAAACAAATATTAAAATTGAGTCAAAAGGAAACCTACTCGATGCCTAAACTAATATAATTTTCTAATTCAACATAATTTACTAGAGTAAGGCGTTTTTACTCCACAGTTATTCTTTCAGGCTCACATTTGGTACAAATTTTCAGTCACCATTCTTGTTAACACACACTGCAACAAGTCACACTGGACATCAGAGGCCCTTTCTTAGAAATTAGTCATCATAACCCACATGGCTGACACTTAGGAAGCTATATGTGGAGTTTCCCAGATTAGGTTTTATTCTGGTTTTCATATAAACTGACAGACTGATAGATGGTCTTATTTAAACATCAGAGGGGAAAAAAAATAATATAAATACTTTTGGCAGCTACATTAGTCTTTAA
The DNA here is from genome assembly GCF_965178545.1 of Coloeus monedula. NCBI lineage: Eukaryota > Metazoa > Chordata > Aves > Passeriformes > Corvidae > Coloeus > Coloeus monedula. Next base: position 42,660,505 of record NC_138822.1, on the reverse strand, counting down.
TAATAACACAGAGGAAACTTCAACTGGTAATGACCAGATTGTCTGAAATGTAGTGGGTTGTGATGGCCATTTTCAGCAGTCATGAGCTGGAAGGAGACAAAATTCCACAGAAGAATTACTGAAACTTCCACACCAGCAGTTCAGGCAATTTTCACAGTGAGGGTTATAAACAGTACAATAAAATAAAAAAAAAATCCTACGGTGTACCTGGGGTCTTACAGACTACTTACCCGAGCCTAAATAGTTATCCTTAAAGGGGAGTTTCTTGCCTGAAACCCTATGGAAAGGTTTGCTTTTCCTGTTGAAACCTACAGGGTTTCTTCTTTGGGTAAGCAGATAGTAACACTGAGGGAAATCAGAATACGAAAGGTTGATAGAAAACCCAAGGTATAAAAGCCACCAAATGCACTTTTGGCTTAAATTAGAATGTGCTGCAAGCATGGGGAGATGTATAGAAATAAGCAAGAGAGAAGACAAATACAGGAAGTAATAGGAGACAAAAGCCCAAAAAAAGCACAGACTGGAGCCTCTCCTGTATAACCTGCTCTAGGTGACCCTGTCTTAGCAGGGCAGTTGTACTAGATGGTCTCCAGAGGTCCCTTGCAACCCTAACTCTTCTGTGATTCTATGATCCTGGCGGAAAGACTGCATAAAAAGAAGTGGACAAAACACATAAGCATAGAATATATATATATATATATTAAATCAGTGGCCTTAAATGTGATGTAATGTGGCCTTGATGTAATGGTATGTAGTTATAGGTAGAAAACCAGAACTGCTCATGGAAGTACAGAATGGTGGGTTGAGTCTGGCTGGATGCCAGCTGCCCACCAAAGCAGCTCTATTCTTCCCCTCCTCCACTGGGCAGGGGAGAGAAAATACAACAAAAGGCTCATGAGTGGAGGAAAGGACAGGGAGAGATCTCTCACCAATAACTGTCACTGGAAAAACAGACTTGACTCAGGGAAGTTAGTTTCTTTACTACCAGAAAATACAGGATAGGGAAGTGGGAAATATAACCAAATCTTAAAACACCTTCTGCCCATCCTTCCTTCCTTCTGGACTCAATTTCACTACAGATTTTCTCTATCTCCCACCCTCCAATAGCACAAGGGGATGGGAAATGAGGGTCATGGTCAGTTCATTATACACTGTCTCTGCTGCTCCTTCCTTTTCATGCTCTTCCCCTGCTCCAGCATGCAGCCCCTCCCATGGAAGACAGTCATTCATTAACTTTGCCAGCATGGGTCCTTCTCCTTCTTGCGGGCTGGAGGTCTTCATGAACTGCTCCACAGGATGCAGACCTTCAGGAATAGACTGCTCCAGCATGAGTCCCTCAAAGAGGTCACAAGTTCTGCCAGCAAGCCTGTGCTCCTCTTTCCATGAGTCCACAGGTCCTGTCAGGCTCTTCTCTCTATGAAGTCAGAGCCTTCTTCAGGCAGTCACCTGCTTTGACCTTGGGGTCCTCCATGGGCTGCAGGTGGGTTTGTGTTCCACTGTGGACCTCCATGGCCTGCAGAGGGACAGCCTGCCTAACCTTGATCTTCAGACAAGGCTGCAGGGGAATCTCTGCTCTGGCACAAGGAGCGCGTTCTTCCACTCCTTCTCCACCAACCTGGGTTTCTGCAGGGCAGTTTCTCTCATATATTCTCTCTCTTCTGTCTGGCTGCTGCTCAATGGCAGCTTTGTCCACCTTCTTAAATGCATGATCCCAGAACTGCTATCTCTGTCACCGATGGGCTCAGCCTTGGCCAGTGTTGGGTCCATCTTAGAGCTGGCTGGCTTGGTTCTGTTGGACATGGGGGAAGTTCTGGCAGCATCTCACCTTCAGCCGCTTTACTGATTGCCCTGCAAACCCAATAGACAAAGCAACAGTAGTGGGGTTTTGTAAGATGAGATACTGTGAAAGCACGGAACAAGAGATAATAATAATTAGATGCTTATTTCTAAAAGCCATTGTTCAGTTTTTACTGAAAGATCAAAGAAAGAATAAACTAGTGGTTTCAGTCCAATTTCTGCTGCACTTTATTACACCAACAAACTGAAAAAGATACATATATGTATTGGGACCTTTACCAGCACAAACTGCAACCTGCAATGGTTGTCCCTCAGCCACACAGCATTTGTTTTCCAGATTTTTGGATCATTATTAATTCACCTCTCTTGATTAAAAAGGAGTTGTCATAGATGGAATCACAGATGTTTTTATCCAAACCTGAAGGTAAATTCAGTTCCAAAAGGAGTGGAAGTACACTGAAACTCCCAGATAGTTGATTTGCATAATTAGAAACCTCTTTATGATCCATGACACCACAGGTAACCTGGCACTCGCACTGAACTCCAAGATGTATATTGCTGTTCTTTAAATGTTTCTTACATGAAAAGTATTCATATAGAGGCAAGTAAGCAAGATTATTATGGTGTTTCCTGCCCTCTCAATAGGTCTAAAAATGAAAGCTTCGTTGAGAGACTCCGTTACCTCCTCAGGGAAATGCCAGGGGAATTTTAATAGCCATTAAGAGTCTCAGCTACAATGCAAAAGTTGGTGTAAGGTATTGGCCCTAATACAGTGCTTCTTCCCATCACAGCAGAATAGTCTGTTGCTGTTACATGTGTATTATGTCTATTTTCCACCTCCTTTACAAAATTTAAGTCTGTGATGTTCTCATCAAGGGAAATGATGATGGAGTTACAGAGGTCTGTGATTAAATTTGCTCAGCAGCAATCTGTAAATAACCTGCAGCATACTGTTTCCATTTTTTGTTTCACTCCGTAACCTGCAGTGAGTGTTGACTTCCAAGTACTGTTCAGCAAAAAGGAAAAGCACACAGATGACTGATTGGTCCTTGTATTCTGAAATGAAAAATGATGAGCAGAAAGTCATCAGAGGAAACCTCAGAAAAGAAACCAATTTCAAACCAGTGCATCTCCCCTACCTACTCACCTGCCTGACTACTGCAAACAGCCTTTGTGCTGTGCCTTGTCCTCGTCATAGGTCAATGAGTAAAACTGCCATGTGTTTAGGGGAAAGCTGATTGTTGAAAGCATTGATCTCTGCAGAGTGTGGAGGCACACCAAAATGACTGTCCATTCATGAGTGACTAGAGTCAATAAGACTAGAGCCCTATGTTTTTTTTCATCTATTTTTTCTTGCCCATATTTTTTTCTTGAGCTGAGTCTTTCACTGGGCTTTGACAGATCAGAGAGAACAGGGCTTCTTGACACCCGTACTGTACCAGCCAGACTTAACAGTTGACAGGTGATTCAAAAGCTGTACTTGTGGTCTGCAGTACAACAAATTGACAATAGTGGGATAATCCAAGGACACCACAGATGAAAGCAACTTTTAAAAGGTCTCCAAGTAGGTGTTTCCAGACCACATGGCATGTTTATTTTCTGAGATCTCATCATTCTTCAAAGTCTGAAGAGCTACTTCTACCCAGTGAAGCCTGGGAGGAGGAAGTATTTGGAGATCCTTCTTACCTGCCTCTGGCAGTTTTTCATTTCTCTGTTCTTTGTGCATTTGTATTCATGGAATTTGTTATTGTTGCTTAACTTCCCAGAGAATTGCTGGACTGAAGCACCTCTCTTCATTTCTCTAACTAGTGCCATTTGACCTACTAGACAGTTTAATCCAGCCTCCACTTTTGAATGGATTTTCTCACAAGTGGCAATCTCTAGCAGGGTCACTTCGAGAGGCAACCGCACTGCATGTTACCTTGCACCATAATGAGGGCAATTTCAAACAGCATTCAATCAAAAGAAAGGGTGTTTTCTGCAAAAGGCTTGTGTCCTAGGTTTTCACTTGTCCTTATTGGTGGCTGAAGCTATTGACAAATCTCAATCTATGTCTCGTAATTGTCAGTTTTAATTTTTTCTTAGTAGAAGCTGCAGAACAACGAGGGTACTCTTAGCATCCACTTTAGAATTCTGCAAGTTTAAGGGGAGCTGAATTGCCCCTAAGGAAGTGGGAGGATTCCTGTTTGCTCAGAAAGTCCTGTTCAGAAAATTCCTGTTTACCTCTGACATATAAACAGATAGGAAGGGATGGATGATGCAGGAAAGCCAGGCAGTTGTCAGTGTACTATTCATATTAGTCTATTTTTCATGTCACTTGGAAGGCTTTGATTTGCACAGTATATCAGAGATTACATTACCCCTCCACTGTAACAATACCTTGTCTGTGTAATTGCTAATCAACAGTCCTTTGACATTCATGCTACAAGGCCTTGTGTCTTTTCACTACCTCTGCCTTTCTTCCTCTCTCATTTAAAGTTCAGGAACAGCTGATTGATGGCTATCAAAACTCGATGCTCACAGAAAAGGCGCAGCATGGGTGGCTGCATTGCCTCCCTACTTCATGAAGATCGGCACTGCTTCTGAGGAATGCTGCTTGCTGCTAAGCCTCAGTCTTGCCACAAGAGAAGCAAACCCTACACAAGGACAGACAGTGGCTTGCCCAAAAAGTGAGTGTGCAAGCTCTCTGCAGTAGTTGACAAAAAGAGTACTAGGTTTTATTAAATATTTTTGTCTGCCACTCAGCTACACAGAATCTCATGGAGAAGAGCAGCAGATCATATTCTATTATTTCACTTCCAAACACAAAATTAGTTCAAGTGGAAACATGTTATTCCATTTAGATGCTTTGTACCAGAATCCTAAAAAACATCAAGGGCAGGATCTTTTAATTTACTTTATTAGACCACTGACACAGAAAAAAAACCAAAAACAAGCAAACAAACTAAACCCTAGTTAATATTAAGAAGACAGTAATACTATAAAATATCTGACTATCTCAGTGAGGTAAACAATACCTTCTTTGAGTTTTACTTTTTGTTTCATGGGTACCCATGCAGGAAAAAATGTCAGAGAATACTTGGTATGGGACATCTCACCTGTAGCTGCTGAGACTCCTTCTTATGCTTTTAGAACCACAGTATATTTTTTAGTAACTTTTTAGACTGAATAATGGAGCCAATGGAGCTCCATGTTCCTCTCACCATTTATTTCAGAAGACAAATAGTTATGGAAAGTGGGATATATTTCCTTGAGGAATTGGACTAGAAACATGCAGAACTTGATATGTATGAAATTAAGTTGCTCTTTCAAGATTTTTTGTGTGGTTAAGAATGCTAGAAATCTTGGGTGTTTGTGCTTTTTAATACAAAATAAAATTCTGATGGCATTGATGAAAATAAGAAATTAAACCATGTATGTATTCTTTGCATCCAGCTAATCCTAATTCAGAGAAAATAACAGGATTTATAAACCAAGTTTGCAATATATGCTTAGCAAATATGGCAACACTGGTGAGAAAATAAATTGAGCTAATCATTGCATAATAGTTCTGAAGATGTGCAGTTAAAACTGAGCATGTTAGAATTTTTTTAAGGAAGTTTAAAACTGAGGAATGAACAAAATGTACTTTGAGACATGAAAAATTGAATTCCTCAGGCATCCAGGCAATTTGGCATGAAATTGTCTTACAATTAAAAGCAAAATATTCATGTCCATATGAGATTTTATATATTTATTTCTACCTGTATTACTCTACCTTTTACTCATTTTATTTATGCAAATGAGGACACTTTTCCTATTGCTCCATAATAAATGTAATTATAAAATTATTTACATTGGTAAAGACTTTTAAGATCATCAAGTCCAATCATTAACCTAATTCTGCCAGGGCCACTACTAAACCGTGTTCCTAGGTGCTTTATCTACACAGTTTTTAAATGCCTCCAGGGTTAGGGGCTCAATCACTTTCCTGGGAAGTCTGCTCCAGTGCTTGACATCCCTTTCAGTGAAGAAATTTTTCCTTATCCAATCTAAACTTCTGGTGCAACCTGATGCAAATTAGTCTCAGCTTATTGCTTGTTATGTGGGCTAAGAGACTGACCTCCCCCTCACTACAGTTGCCTTTCAGGTGGTTAAAGAGAGAACAATGTCTTCTCCAAGCTTTCCTCTTTTCTCAGGCCAGACAACTCCTGCTTCCTGTAAGATTTGTGCTCTAGTCCTTTTACCAGCTTCATTATCCTTCTCTGGACACACGCCAAAAGCTAGATGCCTTTCTTGTAGTGAGTAGCCCAAGACAGGATGCAGTAAATACATAGACAGACTGACAGTTGCAGGTAAAGACACACACACACACACACACGCACACACAAAGACTGGAAGAGAATGACACCTCGAGATACAGGGCTCACATGATTCCATCTAGCACTACAGAAGCTGACGCAGTAATAAAGATTCAGTTTCAGTTGTCAGCAGCGTCATTGTGTAGGTTATGATGAGGCAAGGGCAAAACATAAATATCCATTATGTTCTTTCAGGCTTACAAAGAAGGATAGGGAGAAATCAGGTAACTGATGACTGACTACTTTGACAGAGCCGGACTTTTTTCAGAGGTACACAGTGAAGGGTAAGAAGCCATGAACAGATCTGTATCAAGGGAATTTCTGATCAGATACAAGAAAAAAAGTTTCAATGAAGATGGTCAAACATCAGAACAGGTTGCTCAAATCAACTGGAAAGTCCTTGGAGATACTCCAAATTAGACTGGACAACTGCAGCCACCTGAACTGTCCTCAAAGTTGGTTTTGCTTTGAACAGGATATCAGACCAGGTGGCTTTTTATATTCAATAATTTTGCGATTGCAAAAGCTATGCATTCTTGACTGTCTTGACAACAGAGAAGCACCTGGTACAGCTAAATCATTGGTGTCCCACTAGGAATACCCTTTTGTTTCCAGTATTTCAGTAAAGGACAAGATGTTTATTGAACAAGTTCAAGTAACTGGGCACTCTAAGATGGTATACATGCAATCTGAAGATCACCATAGACATATTGATTAACCTAATAGAGCTTCTGGAGAAACCCATTTCTAAAAACCAAATAATTCCTAACATTTCTTCAGTCATAAATACAAATGTCTGGCCTCAAGAGAAGATAAGGAAACAATGCAAATCATGATAAATAGATCTAAGTGTACCCACCAAAGACTGAAGACAGAGGTGGAGACTCTTGGTCCCAGAAAGCTTACCCATGGCAAGTTCCCACAGTGCCTAAGCTCTCACTCATCACAATCTTTATAAGGAATGCTGGAAGGAATCTGGAAAGATCAGCACCAAAAGATTTGAGTCAACAGTCTTTTCAATCATGCTGAGGAGATGTTGAAATACTATCTGAAATGTCACGCTGTGCTGCTTTTCCTTTGTGGGCACACATGGGAGGTGGCTGGTCAGCACCCATACAGTTTCATAGCAAGATCCATCACACACCAGCTCAGATCAGAGAAGATCTCAGATCCCTGAACACAGGGTTTCTATTTTAGGCAAAAATTTTTTTTTACCTATTCAGAATTGTCAGTTCTTACAGAAGTCATAGTTTATCAAGAGTGACAGGGTGACAATTTCCCATTATAGAGAAAGTTCTGCCCATGAACACAGGATGCTCTACATGGGTAAATGGATAATACAAATGTCCATGTAAGCAGATACACAACACCTAGAGGACCAGCATTCTCTGGCATAGGTCTCTTTACTCCTTTGCCTTTGATGTTTTTGGAGGTGACTATTCTATTTTCACCTGCCTAGTAAAATTATTATACCCATGGTAACCACAATTGAAATGGCACATCTCAGACTTTGCAGGGTTTCATCACCCTGGGAAGCATCCACATGAATAATCATCACGAATTTAGTTTCAGACCTTGATGTATTATTCAAGCAAAATAGCTTGTCAGTTACTTCCAGTGGATCAGACGGTCTTTTACAAACTTCTACCTCCTTTTTAAAAGGTACCACTTATACAGGAATCTTATTCCCCAAGGCCTCACAGTCTTTTTGGGCAAAGGGATATTTCTGTGTATGCATAATGTATGCATATATATATATATATATGTTTTTGTGTATATATATATATATATTGCTATATATGTATCAGCAGCTCAGAAATTAAAAGTGCATATAATGAAGATACAACAGTTACTTTGACTCCATGCTCATGACCACTGCTAGAATTTGTCTCACTGTCCACCTGTCCTGGTTCCATCTGGGATAGGGTTAATTTTCTTCTTAGTAGGTGGTACAGTGATGTGTTTTGGATTCAGTATAAGCATAATGTTGATAACACTGATATTTTGTTGCTAAGTAGTGCTTGCTTTAAGTCAAAGACTTTCCACTGTTTCATGCTCTGCTAGTAGGAACTGCACAGAAACCTGTGAGGGAACAGCCGACACAGGTGACCAGAATTTGCCAAAAGGATATTCCATACCATGAAAAATCATGTGTGGTATATAAATACGATGAGTTACCTAGAAGGTGGCTGACTGATGTTTGGGGACACACTCAGTATCAGTCATTGTGTTGTGAGTAATTTTATTGTGCATCACTTTTTTCTCTTGGATTCTGTCATGATGAAGATGATGATGACAATGATGATTATCATTATTTTCATCATTACTATTTGATCATTTTTATTATTGTTGCTATTATTATTATTATTATTATTATTATTATTATTATTATTGTGTTTGGTTGGTTTTTTTCAATTATTCAGTTGTTCTTGTCTTACCCCACATGGTTTACCCTTCTTTTCATGTTCTTCTTCCCATCGTGGGGGTTTGTGGGAAGTGATGGAGCAGCTCCATGGTACTTAATTACCAGCTGGAGTTAAACCATGGCACCACTTCTCTCCCTGTGTGCAGCTGGGTGATAGCAGTCCTACAGCTGTTTGACAACTTTATTCAGCTCTGGTATTTCCAAGGTGTAGCAGCACAGCTATTGTCATCTTGGGAGTTGTAAGGAGTCTTGATATGACACTTGTTCGTTGATAAGAGAGGAGGTCAGTAAGTGTCAAAAGAGGGTTTTTTTCTAGTTTGTCTCACGATTAGGTTTCATGCTCACACTAGAAATACTGCCTTTAGCAAGGAATAAAGCAATAAATGGTGATCTCTTTTCATGTTTACTTGGTATATGTGCTGAACTCCTGGATAGTGCTTGCTGCTCTCCGAGATAACTTCCTGGAACAGCTATCATAGATTCCTGCTATGACTGACAGCATTCTCATTCACTGGGTATATGCAGCCTTGGGTACCTTCAGATACGCACTCTTTTACCTCACATTCTACTGTTAATGTTTTTGTCTGTAATTATATTTTGTGTGTTGAATTAGACATGATCACACCAGCTACTCACCTTTATGCAATACCTTCTTGCCCTTTTGACAGTCCTGCTGGCAGGGTTTATTTATTCTCTTCTTATCATTGGTGGCAGTCACAGTAAAGGCTGTTATCAGGGATTATTTGACTTTGTTTTCTCAATGGAGGAATAATGTTCTGAGGATATTTTTCCTGCTGACAACTCCCCCTTTTTTGGGGACAGTTTTCCTTCAACAGTAAAGAGATAATACGATAACAGAATAGCAGAAATAGAAAAAAAAATGCTGTTGTCATATCTGACATTTTCAGCAAAAGAAATAAAGTCTGCAACAGAAAGTAGATGATTTGCTACTTCCTTCCCTTTTTCAGCATATTCTTGTGAACTACAATATCCACAGTCAGAAGTATTTGAAGTCTGGTGATAGCAAACATAAGGTCAGATGACCCACTACTTCTTTTCCATCTTCAGATTGTGAAAAATGTAAAGAAGTAAGATGGAGTGAAAAGCAGAGTGCTGAGAAAGGCAGCTACAGGTCCAGTACTACCACACTAATTAAAAAAAAAAAAGGAGATACTGTCAACAGCAGCTGGTCAGTCAGTAAAATGCTATTGGTTATGTTTTGGGTTGCCTTTTATTTAGTGGCTTAAAACTCACTGAAAATCAAATATGTAAGAAGGGCTTTTTCCTCAAATTTTGCAAGTAATTCCAAGCTAGAAACCCAAATAGAATATTTGGCTTTACAACAGTCTCGTTTTAGTAGTTAAGTAACTCCAGTCATGGCTAGCTCATTCTCAGAGACAATAAAACATTCCTTACCCCAGGACAGTTAATTGAATTAATATTGAAATTTTAAGCCATGTAGCTTTTTGTCCGTCTTGTACTTGGGAGGAAGACAGACACTGTGGATAAGCTGCCCCAAAACTGTCTAAACTATGAAGTTATTTTTGGAGCAAATCATGAACCTTTCACAAGGTAAGTACAAAATCCTGCAGTAACAAGGGTCATACATTAAATGCATTAAGGAATCATTAAAACAGCTCAACAATTACCTGGCACTTGAAAATAAGAAGTCAGTTATACTGGCTGTGTTTCTATTTCTTTTGTGCCCCCTCCCTACTCCACCCCCCACACCCCCCCCCGATACGAGTAGTTCTCAGTCCTGTGAAGAAATACTTTGTCTTCTTTTCTGAGAAGACATGGGACAATTTTTTTTAGGAGAAACACCATTTTGCTTTCTTCACTTTCTTCCTTTCAGAGCAGCTGGCTAGAAGGAAACTATTTGCAGAAGTATTTTCTTCTGACAGTGGGAGGCAGAGTGCCTATCTCCACTACATTCCTGAGTAGTCATACTGCTTAAACATCATTGTTCATCCTCTCCTGAAGCAGCACAGCAAACACAGGTAGAGAAGTCACAGAATCACAGAATATTGTTAGTTAGAAGGGATCTACAGGGGTCATCAAGTCCAACACTTAAGTGACCCAAATCATCTTTACCTCTACAAGTCCCCCACAACAACCCCTTCTCTACACTAGAGAGAGATAGTTTTGATGAGTGGACTATTTGATGAATAAGGAATTGGTTGGAGAGATGTATCCAGAGGGTAATGGTCAATGGCTCAGCAACCCAAGGGATATCACATGATCTCCCTCAGGGGACTGGTGTTATCGAATATCTTCATTAATGACAGAGATAAAGAGAGCAAGTGCACCCTGAGTAATTTTGCTGATGACACCAAGCTGAGTGTTGCTGTTGCCACACCGAAAGGACAGGATGCCATCCAGAGATACCTGGGCAAGCTCGAGGAATGGGCCCATGGAAATCTCATGAGGTTTAGCAAGACCAACTGCAAGATTGGGGAAACCCCCAGTACCAACACAGGCTGGGGGATGAACAGGTGGAGAGCAGCCCTTGGGAGAAGGAGGTGCTGGTGGATGAGAAGCTGGACATGACCCAGCAATGAGCACTTGCAGCCCAGAAAGCCAATTGTATCTTGAGTTGCATCCAAAGCAGGGTGGGCAGCAGGGTGAGGGAGGAGATTCCGCCCCTCTGCTCTGCTCTGGTGAGACCCCACCTGCAGTGCCACATCCAGCTCTGGGGTCCCCAGCATGGGAAGGACATGGACCAGTTGGAGAGAGTCCAGAGGAGGGTCACAAAAATGATTAGAGGAAAGGTTGAGAGGATTGAGACTGTTCAGCCTGCAGAAGAGAAGGCTTTGGGGTGACCTATTTGTGACTTTCTGGTACCTGAAGGGAGCCTACAAGTAAAATGGAGAGATACTCTTTACAAGAGCATGTATTGACAGGACAAGGGGGAATGGCTTCAATGTGAAAGAAGGTAGGTTTAATTTATATATTAGGAAGAAATTCTTTGCTGTGAGGTTTGTGGATACCCCATCCCTGGAAATGTTCAAGACCAGTTTGGATGAGGCTGTGAGCAACCTCGTCTAGTGAAAGATGACCCTGCCCTTGGCAGGGGGGTGGAACTAGATGATGTTTAAGGTCCACTGCATTCCAAACATTCTATGATATGTCATAAAAAAGTCAAAATACATTTTGAGTGTAGTGCACAACATTTTTAAGCAACTTCAGAAGCAAACCACTCCCGGTGTATTTCTTGTCAAGTAAGCACCTACATAAGGATTTAATGAACACTGATTGATAAGTAGTCTTGTAGCATAGACATCACCCCCCACCCCAGGATTTCTTTAATAGAAATACACCTACAAATGACTGAAAATTCAAGAAATAAAATCTGATTGCACCTGTCTATTTATAACTTCAAATGTATTAACATTATTCTCTAGCAATCCAAACTGTGTAGGGCTACCAATAATATCCACTGGCAGCTCTATGCCAAAAGCAGTATTACTTGCTGTTCCGCTTGCCAGCTGTAATGTTTAATTATATGACCTCAATTAACCAGCCTTAGATGTAAAGGGATTTCATATCCTTTCAGTAGCTGGTATTTTCATATCACCTGTGTAAACCCTACTTTTTTCCTGGTTTGCATCATAGCTATTTGATCTTCCTTTCTACTTTCTGAATTTAATTTTAATTGCTTAAAACTGTCTTTATTCATCCATTAGATCTAAGAATACTTATAGTCCAGTACTATCAAGCTGTCTGTTTTCTAAGGAAAGCTAAGGTTAGCAGAAGTAACAACCCCCTAAATGGAGGCAAAAGGGCTTTCCACAGCCAGATTCCTCTCTCTCCTGCCACATTTCCAAGATCAAGGAAACTCTATTAATTATTTTGCTCAGGGTTTCAGGGTTTACATTTGTGAGGCAAGTCTATAAAATTCCCATCTATCAATGTTTGCAACTTGGGTTTAATCTGCTTTGTACTGTAAGGATTCCCAGGAGAGAAAATATCAAAACTTGCCCTGTTTAGCCACAGAAGAAATTATGATGTTGTTTTTGCCTTGAAAATTCCTTTGTTGTGTCTTCATGAAGCATAAGAAATAGGTTATATTTTTGTGGCAGCCACTTTTATCAATACTTAAATAAGAAGTTAAGGGAACAAAGATTACTCTTAAAAGGCAGCAAAAGATTAATACTGTGGCTGTAGGATAATCACCTGTGTTTCATGATGTCCAAATTAAAAAAAAAAGATAAATTATTTCTGGGCCATTGGCATTGTGGATTTTAACAGGTATGTTTATAAAACAATATTATTACAATTCCACTGGAGAGTACTAGAAAATCATCATTACTCTATTATAGATGGAAAAAAATTGGGAGTATGGAATAACATTCAATCCAACCAGAAAATACATTGCTAAATTCAAGTTTTACAAGTTATGCCTTATTCTTTATCAGCACTGTCTGCAAAGTGCACGACATACTTTGCACCCGACGACAGATCAACTCTGCACATAACAATTTTACATAGGCTATAGTAGTTTATGCTCCCTCATGCCACAAGAGTGTGAACCCTCTTCAGAAGCTCACCCCACTGATGTAAGTCAGCATTCAACTCTTTACCCAGCATACTCAGGTGCACTTTTGTACTAAAACCTTCACCTTGACTGCAAAAGTCCTGTGCTCCAAAGGAGCAGAGAGGCCCACATAATCCCCTGAGTATGGATCAAGACCTGCAGCCAGGGTATCAACACTGATTTTTCAGTTTAAAAGCTATTCACAAGGATTTTATATTTAAAGATTGGAAGGATATAGTTACTTATTGAATATTTATTGGACATATGTGTGAATGTGAATGTGCCACATAAAAACATAATTTACATCATAAATTTGACTAGGCACTCATCAACTGCTAGAAATGTCATAAAAGTGTATTGGATCACTTTTTTTTTTAATGCCAGTTATTGTTACATTTCTTCCTCTGAACAACATTTCTAACAAAATGTTGCCCTGTGCTTTAGCACTGTGTTTTTCAACTAGTACGTAATTCACTCAGTGAAAAATGTTTCAGAGCTCTGCTCTGTAATTATCTTCATCCTTGCAGCATTTTAAAAGAGGTCTTCTATTTTTCTTCTAGTGATTGAGCATCACATTTGCAAAAATGTGTTGGCCTATCACACAGAAGAGTTAACTCAGTAAATTCAGCAAATACAGTTTGGAGACTATGTAGCTGTAAATCTCCAAGAAAACAGGATTCAGAAACTGCAATAATTCTAGCACAAGTTTCAGTTAAGAAAAGATTCTAAGTTAGGATTTGGTATGGAGGGAAATATAGATGTTTTTCATCATTCTCTGTATTAATACAGAAGTGAGGAACTGGGACTAACTCCAGATTGGTTTTAAGTGTTTGCAAAAGAGATGTCAAAAAACACATTAAGCTCTTAGTTTTATTTTTGAGAAACCTGTGTCCCAATTATTTTAGATTTGAATGTGCATGTTGGTATTTTTAAAGCTTCACAGGTAGTCCAAACTTCTTTCTTCAAATAGCAGTATATAATGAAAGCGTATCTGTAAATATTCATCATTTTCCTGTCTGAGGATTTGAAAGGCGCTGTTTTGATTTTAATCAAACATTCATTTCTGCTGATGTTTAGAATGGTTTCTCCCAATTTCAGAAATGTTTTCACTAGATTTTGCATGCAGGGTTAGGAAAAATAATTCAATATCTTTTAAGCAAATTGCTATTATGGCAGGCGTTGCAATCAGCCTTTTAAGGAACATCATTTTATAGATTGCTATTAAACGTAATTAATTGCTTCCATTGTGTATCTCCATGAGAATATGCACATGGATTGAAACACTGGTTCATATACACATGCATGAAAGTAAATATTTACACTGGTCACACATACCTGGACAAAGGAAATACAGCCACTGCAAAACTTTGTTTTAAAATTATGCTTTGTAATATTGTCAACATCCAATATGGAAATGCCATTTTCTGTCATAGCTTTTTTGCAACTGTTTCTGTTTTCCTATCCTTTCTTAAAGCCTGAATAAGACAATTGTGAGATACTTGCATGATAACAGACACACATGGTGAAATCAACATCTTAGGCTCTTTGTACAACTACATATGACTTTAACAACTTCGGCCTTTTATTTCCTAAGTCTTTCCATTTTTGGCAATTTTGTACATGCCTCAGTTTCCTACCTTGTGTGGTTATTTTCCTAAAAGCAATCAGAGTAAATTCCTCAGGTTGTGTTGATCATGGGAGCAGTGAGACTGGCAGATATAGCTTCTCTGATTTCACCCATTTTGGTCCATCAAAGCAGAGGTTTCGAAGAAGTGAAGATCAGGTTCATGTATGTTCTTCCTCCTCTGCTGAGAAGCATCTCAAGAATCATGTCTGTGTGTGGGGTGTCATGCAGAAAGATCACTTGCAGTATTTCAAATATCCAGATACCATAAATGGCTTTCTGAAAAAACACTGTGTTAGTAAAGGCTGCTACTTTCAGAGTTTGCCTAGATGAGGTCGTAAGACATAAACACACAGGCAGAGATTGCCCACACCCTGGCAAAGCTTAAGTTTGCAGTTACCTTACTTGAGCCACCGGCACTGCCTTCACAGGGCCTTAACCTTTGTGTTGTAAATGTTGTGCATCACAAGAAAAAAAGCAGAACTATTAACAAGAGCATGTGAGAGTCAGGACTGAAGTTCCTGTCCTCAACTCTTCATCCCTAGCCATGACAATTCCACCATTTTCCCTTCCTTTCAAATGGACACAAAGGGTACATTTCTTCTAAGTCTTCCAGCCACCAGAGCTAAAACTGTAAGAACTGGCAAGACTGACATAAATACCTACTCCTATCTCTACCACCATTGTACTGTACTTCAAACTACCTCTGCTGACTTTTATTGTCCCAAACATTGTAATGTTAAAATTGCTGATACTTTTTTTTTTTAAATGGAGTAATGGCTAAAATTCTGATAAATGTGTGTTATTTTTGATAATTTAACATAATGGATGCAGCCTTTTCACTAAAGTAGCAATTAAGTCATCACTGTTGCCTGACCTACACAAATTTATTGTGTCTCAGTTTATTGCTCTTACTTGCAGAACTATTCTGCCACAAATCTGACACCAAAGTCAGAAATCACACAGACAAAACTGGTAGAAAAAGAAAGGTCATTAACTGAAACTCTTATTTTTTAGTATGTTTCACTGATATTAAAATAGTTGCAATTAGCTCTGCCTCTAAAACATTGTTTCCTCCTGCAATCATTGTTGCTGCAGGTTCACGTCTGTTTCAGTGTATTTTCACTCTGAATAAGGAATATGCACAGGAACACACAACCAGAAGCATCTGTCTTTAAGGTGCTTCAGCTGCATTGCTCATCTTTTAATTCTTGGTTTGATCATGAGCAATATATGGATAACATTCCCATGTTTATGTCATGCCAGTCTCTTGGTTTTTCATAGAAGCCAATGTACTGATGCAAAAATAACTTCCATTACAAATTACTGTTGTTCTGGGTGTGGTGGGGTTTGTTTGTTTGTTTGTTTGCTTTTTTAGTATCATTCCTATGTCTGCTCCTACCAGCACTAAAGTAGTGTATGTCATAGAATCATAGACTCACAGTCTGGCCTGGGTTGGAAGGGACCTTGAAGATCAGCTTGTTCCAATCCCCCTGACATGGAAAGGAACATATTTCACTAGACCAGGTTGCTCAGAGCCCCATCGAAACTGGCCTTGAACACTTCCAGGGATGAGGCCTCCACAACTTCCCTAACAACCTGTTCCAGTTCCTCACCACCCTCACAGGAAACAATTTCTTCCCTAATTTAAACCTGGTGTCTCTCAGTTTGAAGCTATTACCTCTTGTCCCACCACTACATGCTCTCATAAAGAGTATCTCTCCATCTTAGTTGGAGGCTCCCTTCAGGTACTGGAAGGTCACAATTAGGTCACCCCAAAGCCTCCACTTCTTCAGGATGAATGGACTCAATTCTCTCAACCTTTCCTCACAGGAGAGGTGCTCCATCCCTCTAATCATCTTGGTGGCCTCCTCTGGAGTCTCTCCAACAGGTCTATGTCCCTCCTGTGCTGGGGACCCCAGAGCTGGATACAGCACTGCAGGAGGGGTCTCACCAGAGCAGAGCAGAGGGGCAGAATCCTCTCCCTGGCCCTGCTGCCCGCCCTGCTTTGGATGCAGCCCAGGACATGTTTGGCTTTCTGGGCTGTGAGTGCACATGGCTGGATTGTGTCCAGCCTCTTATCCACCAATACCTCCAAGTCCTTATTGGCAGAATCTGTTCATCCCATGGCTTGTGTTGAAACCAGGGATTGCCCCAGCTCAGGTGCAGCAGCAGCTTGCATGAGATTTCCATGGGCCCAGTCCTTGTTCAGGTCCCTCTCTATGGCATCCCATCCTTCAGTGTATCAACTGCACCACTCAGCTCGGTGTCATCAGCAAATTTGCTGAGGGTGCACTTGACTCCTTTGTCCACATCACTAATGAAGATGTTAAATAACACTAGTCCCAATATTCACCCCTAAGGGACATCACTTGTCGCTGATGTCCATCATGACTCAAGATATTGACCCCTACCCTCTAGATGTGACTGTTTAACTACTTTCTTAGCCATCAAATCAATCTCTCTCCAATTTAGTGAGAAGGATATTGTGAGGCCTATGTCAAAGACTTTACAGGAGTCCAGATAAATGACAACTGTAGCCCTTCCCTTGTCCACTGATGAAGTCACTCCATTGTAGAAGGCCACTAGGTTGGTCAGGCAGGACTTGTCTTTGGTGAAGATGTGCTGGCTGTCCTGAATCACTTCCCTGTCCTCCATGTGCCTTAACTCTTAACATAGTTTCTAGGATGATCTGCTTCATGATCTTCCCATGTACAGAGGTGAAGCTAACAGTTCTCAGGGTCCTCCTTTCTCCCCTTTTTAAAGATGGGTACAATGTTTTCCTTTTTCCAGTCCCCTAGGACTTCAACCTAACTGCCATGATTTTTCAAATATCTTGGAGAGTGGCTTGGGATCTACATCTGCAAGTTCCCTCAGGACTTTGGGATGCATCTCATTGGGTCCCATAGATTTAATGTAAGTTACTCTTTTACAGCAGATCAGCAAGGAGTCATCAGGTTTTTATCTCAAGCCTTATATCTAACGAGCACAATGGTCAAATTCTTTCCTCCCAGTTTAGCTAGCAATTTGAAGATTCCATTGTTTCTTTTTAATATTCCTAAACTGATTAGGAATGGAAGCTAACATAACATGCCATAAAAATTTGCTTTGCACCTGACCTTATGCATGGCCTTAGACAAAACACTTGTTTTCTCTATTTGTTTTGAGTAGTGATAGTAGTGATGGAGGAAGTCAGAACTCTCAGCATTTTTACCATGGTTTTGCAAAATGCCTGCATTCCTTGGCTTCCATAGCGCTTTCCCAGCAATCCAAAATTAGACACAGATGAAGTTTTTCCTTGCCTCCCTAAAAATTTTGTGGTATCTCCAGGAAGTTAATACAAATATTTCCGATAAGGACCTCCAAATTGTCACTCTAGCTTTTAAGACTATTTGAGAAATGGGTGTTCATGTGCTCCCCCAGTGTATAACTCCATAATGAGAGAACAGAGTCTCAGAAATTGAAAAGTATCTATTTTGGTTTCCTACACCAGTGCCTGTAAGCGGGCTCAAAGTGTTTCCATAATTTCTTTGATAAAGAAAGCCTTCTCCATTCAGGAAGAAATGTCAAGAGAGATACCATCACTGCCTTGAAGGGTCAGCACCTGTCCTGCCTTGGCAATCTGTATGCTGCTTAGTGGAGAGGCACGTGAACATAAAGACAGTTCCAGCCATGTACTGCAGGTAAGAGCATGAGCATGCACAAGGACCATGAAGTAGCCAGCACGTTATCAATTGGCAGCTGAGCTTATGTTATTCATGTAGCCATGCCCCAAGCACCACTAGAATAAACCGCCTACTAATAAAGCATTAATATACAGCAGGTGCCTAATTATGTAGACCAAGTTACAACTGGCCCTCATTTTCATGTGAAAAATTGTGGTTTTTGAAAATCCTAGCGGAAGGCTTTGTAGAAATGCTATGCTGTCACATCAAAACCCAGTCACATCAGGTATCCTGGTCCTTGGTATAATACAAGACCCAGGGGGACTGATGTTTAAAAAGAGAAACTAATGCCCCAGGCAAAAAAATAATTCAGAGCAACACTAATTCACACTACCAAATGGAATAAGACAGCAAGCTTTCTGCTCTATCGATAATCTCACTCTCTCTTCAGCTACCCTCCTCCCCTACAGGGAGGGAAAAAAAGAAAGAAATCTGCTTCTACCAGCTACTGCAGCTTCAGGGGATTATTTTTGTTCCCCTAAACTCCAGTTTGGTTAAGAACACTGTTCCTACCACAAACAAAATACTACATGTGTGTGCTGGGTAAATAGGAAGCATTACAGAAAAGAAAATGTATTAGTCGTCTCTTGCATAGGTGTACTATCCTTCATTTCCAGCTAAAGGAGGTCCTATCCCAGCAGCTCATTACAGGGATTAAATATATTGTCTTTAATTCCTCTAAACCCAGCAAAAGGAATTCCAGATACACTAGAATTTCATATATCCAACAGCAACACCAGTTCGGGCACCAAGGAAGCTCTGATCCTGCAATAAATCAGTGTTACACTAGGCAGTGGGGGTCTTTCCTTCTCCCTACCCCCATTTCCCTTGCTGCAATCAACAGCTAAATCGATCTGACACTTCATCCATACAGCAAGGACCCCAGGGAGAGGGGATGTATGCACTGTGTGGAGTGCATTGGGGAAGAGAGGACCTGGGTGGGTGGCAAGGGGTGGGGGGGAGAGATAAAGGGTTCAAAAGTAAAGTCATCAAAAATAATGAGAGTGTTCTGCCCAGCTTCCACTGCAGCAGAGGAGCAAAGTGCCCTTTCAAATTGGGTGTCCTAGTCCACAGCTGAAATAACTGGTCACAGAAAGCTGCAAGCAAATTGCCTTGACAAGGCTGTTACTGTTGTTAAGAGTTCAAAGGTTTTGGACACTAGGTCAGCAGCTGCCAATCAAGCAGACAGAAAAAGCTGCTCATTGAGCCTGTGATTTCTACCTAGGCCGCTATTATCCCTGACTATTCCTGTACCTCAGCAGCTCCTCTGATTAAACTAGCCTCCCTTTTACATCTCTTTCAGAGTGAGATTCACACACTAATTAGTTGCCTGCTCTCCACTGGGATGTCAGACCCTCAGTCAATTTATCTCTATTTCAGCCTGCTCAGAGTGACTTCCCCAGTTATCAAAATTTAATCATGCCTTCAAAAATGTTGAAAAGTGGTCATTAGAGGCAAAAGGCCACAGGATACAATATTCATTTTTCTCTATCTTCCAGTCATCCAGCTGGCATCTATAATGGATATCCTGGGGGCTGTGAGAACACGTTGATTTATGCAACCTTGCTCTTGCTCTCACTGTGGTGCACCAGCCTGCTTTAAAGAACAGGTTTTAACAAGGTCTGAGGTGGGAGGACATTAATCATGGTAGCATTGTATGTGAAAAAGGGTGCTGTGTAGTCAGAAGAACCCCCTACAGCAGGGCAGTTAGATTTTTTTACCACCTTCTCAGAGATAAAGGAGAGTTTGACAATTGATTAGACCTTTCTGTAACCTTGCAGTCCTGTGAAATGATGAGAGAGAGAAAGGGAGGGGAAAGAACAGTGAGAGGGGGAGGGAGAGAGAGACAGAGAATGATTCTCATACTGACGGTCTTAAATGTGCAATAACTTTATGATTCTTGACTGAAACTGGCTATCAAAATCAGTCCCAACTCAATACAGTCTAAAAAAGAAGATCATTCTTGGAATAAGAGTCCTTTCAGCTGTACATGTCAGAGGCAATCATGGGCACCAGCAGCCTGCAGTGACTTCCCTGAATACTCTGTATTGCACAGTGAAACCCTGATAAAAATGGCATTGGATAACATCAATCCAAGCTGTAACATTCCAAAGTAGGTTTCAGCAAAATCAACAGTGATGAATTGAAATTTGTTGACAATAGGCTGGGGGGTGAGGGGGAGCGGGGTGGGGGGTAGTGGTGGTGTGATTATTATTCTCTCTTTTTCTTCCTTGAAACCAGAGGAATGATTTCCAAACCTTGGTGCACACAACTGAATGCATACATTTGCATGTGATGAGCCAATGCAGAATATGAAGGCAAAACCTGAGTGTGCAAATCAGAGCCTTGCTTTGCCCATGGAGGGTTCCCTGGTGCGCAATGCATATGTAAATGAGTGTTGAAAACTGGGCTCACCTAATTTGTTTACCGTGACATCAGGTGTTTTTTCCCTTGACCAATAGACAGGAGTGGAGGGTCACAACTTAAGAGTGGCTGGAGCAGGGCACAGTATGTTCTGCCTACTCCATACCCACTCTGTCAACGTGACTTAATCCTTAACTGCAATCCCCCTGCTATTTCAGTCCTGAGCTTTACCCTCTATCAGATGCAATATTTGCCATTTTCCATTATCCTGTCCTGGGATCTCTCAAGCTGAAGAAGTCTCCTGAGCTCTCACCCTCCCTCCTTGCTGATACTTGAGACCCTGGGGGTAAATGTTCAGCACAGTATGCAGGCATTGAGCTGAACAACTCATTACTTGTATGAGGAGGAAAATGCAACTAATCCTCATATCATGCTGGAAATTTAACCCTGAATGTCATAAGACACTGTTCTTTTCCACAGACAGAATTAAAATGAGCTGGAGAGAATGTAGAACAAAAAGCCTCAAAAGCATTTTCCAATTTTCCTTCTTGGCATTGGTGGACTGAAATCCCTTTCTTGGCTGTGGCCAGCCTGCCAATCTACCTCAGTTTTCTGTTTCCAAAGCAGGTCACTGCAAGCCACTTCAGAAAGGGCCTGTTAAGGTCAATGTTGGCTACTGATCTAGGTATTACAGGTCAGTAAAGTAAATGGCATCAGATCTTTGAAAGCTTTGGAGTCACAAAATGCAGGGCCGATTTTTTTTTCAACTGTACAAGGACATTTCTCCACAACACCTTCTCCAGAACGTGAGGATGTCTTCCAGGCTATGACTCAGTCTATGTGTTTCAAACGTGCACTGCAATACTAGGTAGCAACTTCTGCATTAGGTTGCTAACCTGTTTCTTGCTACAGCCAGAAGGACATCAAGCACCAGCTATTCTTCAGCATATCAGCTATTCCAGGCAAGCGGTTCACTTGTCACTAAGCAGCCCATGTTATGATACACCATGAGACATATTCAAAAGGATTTAGACTTACAATTTGAAGGGGTACATCAGAGCTATGAACAGAAGAGTGCATGTGCCTAGCCACATTATTTTCAAACAGGATCCTTTAAATTCAGGAGCACTGGTTTACACAAACAAGCTCTAAGTACATTAGCCAAATGTAGTCAGACATAGTATTTGTCTTGGACTGTAGTAGACTGATACTGAAAGGTCACTCAGTTTTCAAAAAAGGCTGGGGGAGTTCTGCCCTCAGCACCTTTGCAAAAAGCAGCAGTGTTGGTCTGGAGAAGAAACCCTCAGTTTTCTGCTATGATTTTTGAGTTTCCAGTCAAACATATTCTACAGGTATGTGGGACATCTCTCGTACAAGAGGCAGCATTATTTTTGAGGCAGCAAGAACAAATCTTGAGTATAAGCACCAAAAACAGAGTGTAGGTGGGTTTTACTAAAAGACAGAGCTGTCACATTTCTTTCTTTGTTGACTCAAATTATTCAAAGAATATTCGTAAGGAAAAATATCATCTCTTTTTCTGGTCTGTTAAAAGGTTAAAAGTGTATGAGAAGGAAGGGAAATGAAAAATCCTGGGAAATGTTGACTGCATGAGAGTAGTAGCCTGGTAGTAGCCAATATTTTGGACAGCAGATATTTTACATCAACACGTCCCCATACTGCATGTCAACAATATAGAAACAGAGGCATTAGTTATGCTTTCTGTTTGGTAGAAATGAGTGGAAGTACAATACTAAATTATGGTTTTGCTCCATGTACTCTGCCTTCGTGGCACTGTTGGCAAGCACGAAAGCTGTAATTTTCATTAAAAGACTCATCCAGATATTTGGCAGCAATTATATTATTCCTGGAGAGACTCAGTCACAAACAGAAAATTAACTCAAAATGCAGTGTTCATATTAGATTTATTTTAATTTTTATTCTTTATCAGTGGTACAAAAAGAAAGAAGAACCTACAAGGACATTTAAAATAATAAATAAATAAATAAATAAACCTCATCAAAAGGCAACAAGGTACTAATGACTATGGAGGGTAGCAGTTCAATCTCATTTTTTATATCAATAATGTAACAGAATAAAACCAAGTTAAGACCTAGAGCAAAATCCATTTAGAAAATAGAAGAAAATATCCAGACTACATGGAGAACCTGAAGAAATAGCAATACACTTACAGTATTGTAAAAATTCTGACTATGGCTGATGATAAAATTGGAGGAATATGTATACATCCATTTTCCTGTGGGTCTGCATATAGGTTTATGCAGATATAATAGCTAGTTCATATAATAGTGGAACTGAAAACTGTCAACTAAAAGCAGAGGAACTTATGATGTATATAAAGCACGTCCAACAGGAAAGACTCATGCTCTGGTTTTCCTACTTAAGGATCCAAACTGACATAAAATAAGTACTTCAAGAGACACAATTTTTCAACTGCAAGATTCTTAGTAATGGACTATTAGTCAGATCCAATAAATAACAATAACAGTCATTTGCATGCTGTAGTAGTGTTGTAGACATAGTGCACCCACCAGAAAAAAAATTACATGCTAAAATTTTTCAAAAGCCTTAATTCAAAGGAACTTACCCTAAGCCATGTGACCCTGAGTCACTCCACAGCTCTGGAATTTCAGAAATTATCATTCAAGCAAATACCTAATCCCAAGAAGTTTAACTAAACCTGCAGTTAGCAACAGGAAAAGCCCTAGAATATCCTTCCAGATACTGTGAAGAGATTGGGAGCTCTTGTACAGCTGTCAGGCAAATGGCTTCCTTTCTTGAAAAATGAATTGTGAATTTGTATATTGTAAATTATAAGATAGACCAACACTGATATCCATAAAAAATGAATTGTCAAAATAGTTCAAAATAAAAGCTTTTAGAAGGAACAACATTCATTATTTTTCACATATTGCAGTCACTAGGAGAATGCACATTCAAAAATCCAGATGTTGTCCATTTCACAAAGAACACTGAATATTGTAAAGCAAAATATTTTTTGTAAATATGAATGTAGAGATGTTTTCTTGGTTATGGGTTTTGAGAGGGAAATAATAATGTACTGTTATTTAATTTTTGTGAATCAGTGTCTTTATTCTTTCTCCTGCACAGGGTAAAAAAGGTACAATATTAGGAGCTACTGCTAAATCCATTGAAACAACCAGACAATATGAATATTACTTGCCACAACAAAATACACGTTTTCAAGATAAAATAACCTACATGTTCTGAAGTAACCCACATATAGCAAAATTATGACCCTACTATATTTATACACATGGGTGCAGTTTTCATACGCTGTTATAGTCTCATATTGTATATCTTTAAATCATGCTGCAAAAGTTTCTGTCTTCCCCTAATGTCGGCTCTAATTTAGGATGAACAACTACTCTCATAAAGAAAAACTGCTGCTGCTGCTGTTTATTAGGCTGCAGAAAGGTCTCGCTGACTAATGTCCCAGGATTAAATGAATGTGGAATAATAAGAGTTGATTTATTTGTCCTCCAGCAGGATAAAGCTGCCACTGATTTTACAAGAAACTATTCATCTGAGGGCTACTATAGCTAGTAAATTGTAGCTGTTGCTGAAATTAGTCTCCAGGCCTTCGTACAATCTACAGAGTGAAGTAGCAATGCGGTAATAAAGCTATTGTGAGTACTTGGTGCATTTAAAAGGTCCCACTTTCATCCCAGTCTTAAGGGATTCTAGAAGTCAGCTTTCAGAGCTTGCCATCAGAATGTCCACCAGTCTTTGCCTACAATTTACATTTCTACACTGGGAATGTATGAGAATTAAAAATGTATAGGTGGCAATAAAGGAGAGAAAATCTCATGATTGTGGGGGTTGAGCTTTTTTTTTTTTTTTTTCACAGATTGGACTAATGTTTTCATTCCAGAATTACAGTGGGTACACAGGTCTCCATCCAGACCGGAAATTTTACTAAGACCAGTAAAGTGACTCCTTAATAAGATAGCAAAGAAACCATTTTTTTTGAGACTTGCTAAAAATTTTCTGATGTTTGCACTAAGATAATAATAAACTGAAAATTACTCAAATCACATTAAAAGATAAAAAATTAAATTGGCTGAACAGTGAGAAATTACCAGAGCTCTTTACAAAGAAGAAATAATGGGAAATTATGTAAATAAGAATTTAAAAGTGAAAACTATACTTATACAGGACTGGGAGCATTATACCCTGATCGAATAAAAGGCTGAAAAGTAGTATGTCAGATAGACAGCTGCAGAGATATGAGTGAATGGCTGAGCCCTATGGAGAAGCCCCATAGTGAAAATAAAAGTGGAAGTCTTTTCATGAAAAAGTTTTTACATCTCAACACATAATTTTTATTTAATTACATTTTTATCAGGAATATTTGTTCGAGGCTAAAAATCAGATTGTATTTCTAGAATTAACTTTGATTCTCTGTCTTGAATGTATTCTCTGAATAAAACACAACACACATAGTTCTCCAAGTTCTTATTTAATAAATCTACTTCAGTTGGAATAAATGAACATGCATGTTCTACATACATTGGTAAATCAGAGTGTGGTAGTCCCTACTTCTTTCACAGGAAAACCCAGTTGGTAATACTGCTATAGTACTGTTGCCATGATATGCATTTCTGTGGAAATGAGTATGAGCATCACACACCACCTGAAACTCCAACATTGACTCTCACAACTGATTCTGAAATATCAGTGTGACTTACAAAGGCATCACACAACCACACACTTTTGAACAAGTAGAACACACACATAAAACAAATGCAACCTTAAAACTTACAGTTGAGAGATAACACCTCCTATGAAGAATTCTGCCACTTCATTTTACCCTTCTTACTATTTTTTTTGCCTATTTTTGAACTGAACACAAAAGTATATGGGATCTATTTAGGTTTAAAATGAAAATTCGGGCTGAGATTTCTTCAGGTAAAGAGCATCCATTAGTAAATTATTCCAAGGTATTGAGCAAGCTGAGAGTGTCCTCTATCTCTGGTTTAGAATTTGCTTAATAACACTTTTCACCTACAGTGTATTTCATTTCTTTGTATCGTAACTATAGTGACAAATTTTGTCCATAAAATAAATGCACTCATTGTACTCAGCACTAGAGCTTTTTGTTTTCAAATGAAAGGTTATCAACCTTTTCTTTTTATGGATGCTTTATAATTGAGTGTTATGCCTCCCATCTTCAGCTATCCTATCCCTACTTTCAGGCATAGTCAGTCCTTATTATATATTATAAATATTTCTCATAGAGTATACTTAATAATGCCAAAAGCCCTACAGGGGAGGACTATTGTGAAGACAATACTGTAGCTTTAAGTTCCTTTTCAGGAGGGGAGATGACAGGTATCCATATACTTGAATGCCAGCATCCATGATGATTGTAGGAGAACTTGCCACTGCCTCTAAGCTGAACATTTAGGTACAATTGAACCATTCATTTTCAGAAAACTAAGGTATTTCTAGGCTCTTAGGTACTAAAATTATTACCTAGCTCAATTCAAATTTCTAAAACTATGATCTGGTTTTATACTTAGGAAAAAAGCATTAATTCTTTTTTTCTGACAGTCCTCTCCCTTCACGAGCTTTTGAACATTTCGTTGTTGCAAATGAACAGGAACTGTGCATTTTGAGAAAGGGAAGAAATACAGTGAAATAAACCAAAAGATACTGAGAATAAACACCAAGGCATCCCAGTAAGGGAAAATAAAGTTAGCACACTGACTTAGTCTCGGTGATACTTGGTGCAGTGCATGACAGAGTATATTTTAATGGAGATTTCAAAATGCACACATTACACCAACAAAGTACCGTAACTGCTGTTTATAAACTCAGAGAGAGTAGTATGAACATAGCCAAACTGTTATCAAAGGTTTTAAATCTTTCTAGGTGCATTCTTTTTTTTCCTCCCCTTGCATTTTTTCCAAGCATTTTTTTATAAATTTTTTAAAAAAACAAAACTAAAACAAAACAAAACACCAAAAACAAAGAAAAAAAACTCCGCAAACAAACAAAAAAACCCCACCAAACAACTACATACTCTATCAAGGAAATTCTTCAGTTATAACCAAATTATTTTGAACCAGTGTACCAGACATATCAGCTGTAAAACTGGGGAGCTGGGGAGGTGGGATGTGGAGGGTTTTCAAAGGAAAGCACTTATAGTGCTGTTTTCAAAAAGCAACAAAGTGAAAAAATCTGAGGGATTCCTTATTAGCTTTCGGCATTGGATTTTTACAAAAGATAATCACAGTTACAGAAGCATGTATTTTCTCCATCATTCATAAGGCACAATACTAGTTACTGATCATCTTCGTTATCTTGTCAGAATAAAACAGCTACTGAATTAGATGCTGCTTTTTTATTGAAACTGAAAGGATAAATTAACTCCCTAAAACTCATTTGTAACTCTAGCTGTTCCCAAAGTAACAGTAAAGCTCACCACAGTGTTTCATCAGCTTATCACCTGTGGTCATATTTAGTTCCATTCAAGATTTTGTACCATATCTAATACCAAGATAATGCCCTAGATCTAGGAAAAAAAAGTCTGCCTGTATTAATTAAGGTTATTAATTACTGGCAGTAAAAAAATTAAACTTCTGTTTCTCTGAATATCAAGGAACCCAGCAAGGAAGAGCATTGCTTTCCTCTCTATGCAAAGCCTTTCAAACAGAAGAGTTCAAAAAAACATCTCTCAGACAAACCTCTCTTAGCAGTGATTCAAGCTGCTACTTGTTCCCAATGTTTCTCTCATTTCTGTCTGTTTTTCTGAGATGTTTTCTTTGCTCTTCACTTTTTTCTTGCTCTTTCTTATAAGCATACTTTGACTATGCATTGAAAATAAGCATGAGGAACAATGTATGGATATTCATACATAAAGTTCAAATGTTTTGGGGGGACTATATTTGCTGAAAATAGTGACAGATGACAGTGTTTAGAGTATAATCTGCTCTCATATCCCAGAAAGTTTTTGACATTTCATATTATATTCTTGCTGACTTCCATGCACAAACATATGAAGATTTCAGGAACAGTTTGTTGTATATATGCAGCACTCACAAAGGTTTAATATATGAAATTAAGTTTATTAAAATTAATACATCTTTTTGTCTGGTAAATATTGAAGGATAATAATGTAAGGAATTTGAGTTACGCTTGTTACGTAAGGAGGAAATTCAAGCCATATCCCTATTCTAACTGGATGTAAGGGTTGTGCTTTTGTGCTGCCATCAAGCCCCCAGGTCATCCAGGAGAGCTTCAATCAGTTACTGCATAGGTGTAAGAGCAGACAGACCAAAGGCATGGTGATAGACTACACTTCCAGCTGCCTCTGTGACAAGGAGCTCAAGAAACGTTTGGACAATGCTCTCGGGCACATGATGTGACCCTTGGGGATGGGCCAGGAGCTGGGCTCCATGATCTTTGTGTGTCTCTTCCAACCCACTGTATTCTGTGACTCTGTGAAAGTGTTTGACTAGATGCTACAGGACTCTCCAGGATAATTTTGGTATCTGGAAGATTCCCCCATCAACATAGGTCAGCTGATGCTCACTATTTGTACACTTACATATGTTGATTAATGCCCATTCAGACAGCTCCAGCTGCATATCTGACCAAACTGCACCCAAATGAGACCCTAGTGAATTTCAAAAACTTGTCCTGCAGATACAGAAATAGCCATGTAGGATGACCTTTTCTACTTACGCATGTTTCTGTTGTACATATTTTAAGATAATCGATAGCAATGGATGGATTGTGCTTATGTGGGAGTGCTCATGCAGCAATACTGACCACGTGATTTATAAGAATTCATCAGAACAGTTCAGGGAGTCTCAGCTGATCCAGCAAGAAGGCATTGCAAAGCCCTCCTCAACTCAGAAAACTGACCACTGGGTTCCAGGGATTCAGTTCCACATGGGATTACTAAAGTTTGCAAAAGAATAATAAAATTAGTTTTAAACAGTGTGGCCACGACTGACTGTGGAACAGAAAAAAATATATGCTGGAAATCCATCCTAGAGTCTAGGAACTCATGCTGAAAGAGGGCAGCATTGAGCAGGTAACCATCAAGTTGAAAATATTTTTTCTTAGATTGTCCTTCCAATACAGTTTCTGTAGACTTACAGAGGTAAAACTCTCAGCTATTCTTTTCTTTTCTGAGATATCCTGAAAAATAGATGGAGGAGCATGCATAAATTCACAAAAGGACCATAAAAACCTAGTAGATTACTTTATCAGTACTTGATAACGAATTGGCTTTTGACAAAACTTCTCAGTAATAGTTTGGGAAGGAATTTTTTTGTTGCTGTTCAAATTAGTGCCTTTTACGACTTTTCTTTTTTTCTTGTGAGCACAAACTTAGATTGTTTCCTTCTATATTTATATCCACACTTTTGTTCAAATTATTATAGACTAAGAACCTGGCATTTTGTTAGCATTGAGTAAGAAGCTGTTCATCTTAAATTAAATTCAGGGTATATTGAACTCAACAGAAACTCCCCTATAGAGAAGAATTCTCACCTCGACTCTTTATAGCATTGTGGTATAAATTAAGAATGAGAAAATCAGTTTAGGAAACAAAGCTACTACAACAGTTTTATGGAAATATCTGTTCAAGCTTCTAAAAGAACCTTCTTCCAACCAGTTTCAAATACTATTTTAGATTTTGGGGGTTTTGCTAATAATGTGGCAAACTTCCAGAGAAGAGCATTTGTAGAAGATATCTGCAACTGATTTGCAATAGAAATCTGAATGATTTATTTTTTACTTTAAAAGCTACAGTCATCAATGATATTTGGTTGACTCTCTACTGTTTCAATCAATACACAGTATTGTTAAATGCAACCTGGATATTTATTTCAATCTAATAAGGAAGAAAACAAAAACAAGCTGCTTTGCATTATGCAGGGACAAAACAGGTCAAAGAAAATTCAAATTCTTACAGTTGTGTGATCAAGGTCAAAGATGATGAAAGAAGAAAAAAGTAACAATATGGACACTGTGAAACTATAGTATGATTAAAATCTCATTTTACATCAAGGAAATTGCTTGAACACAAATAGAACCTCTTCTAGCTAACTTTTTACTCTGTAAACCTTTTAGATGTTCTTGGAATGTTTGATGAAATTTTCATCCCCTGTACAATAGCCTTTTGTAGCTTTTCTTATTAGTGTGGACCTGCAGCCTGCCAGCATTAAACATTAATCCTCTGCATAATGAAACGGTGAGAATGGATTTCTATGAAATTTCACACATTTGTTAGTCTGGTGAGGAAGATGCTCATTTTCATGTCTGGCTTTTCAAGGTTTTCTGATTTAAAAAAGCATCTCAACTCAGGATTCGTTGGAAACCAGGAATAGTTGCTTTTTTCTCTTATTAGTGTTAATGTTTTGATTTGATATTAATGAAAAAAAATATATACATGGGAAATATTTGGGTTCAAATGAAGCACATAGCATGTAGTGAAGATATGCACAACTCGCACTAGGCACAGCAGTACCATCTGACCAGCACTGTCCAAATATGTCCAGGTGATAATTCACAAGTACATCATAGCCCACATTTACTTTTCTTTGCATTTGTACACATCTAGTTTCTTTTGATATAAAACTTAACAGGATCTACACATGACCAGAGTCTCCAGGCTTAAGATGGCTGGGATGGGGCATATCCCAGATTTTAAGGCTTAAACCATTTGACTTCACATTAGCAACACAGAGGTGCAGGTGAAGGATGGCAAGTTGCAGCCATATTCACCTGGGAGGAGACATTGAATGAGACAATAAAGGAAATTGCAGACTAGGTGAAACTGCATTGAGTTAATTGGCTCTGTTTTGGGAGCGAGAGAGCATAAAAGTTCTTTTATCAGACTCTCCTCATGGATGGAGATGTCCTGGTGAATTTGTAGCTAAATGCAGTCAATGATACTGTCAGCCTGTCTTCTGAAGGCAGTATCCAATACCTCAGCCAGAGGCAAGAGCCATCCCTGACAGAAGTACTTTTGGCAAGCAAACGTCTTGCATGAGTCAAAGGACATTCCAAAAATGAAGCAAAAGCTAGCTCTCTATGCATAAAACAGCACTTGCCTCATTTTTGTCACCAGCATCCCAAGTAACCTTTCCTGTAAGGTGAAAAAAGGAGTCACTGGATTTGACATAACTAATGGTGATTTTAGAGCATAACATTAGCATAAATATATCAACGTTTTCTCTAGCTGGGCTTTAAGTGTATATCTAATGCAGTTACCTAATACTGGCACACAGACCCAGTGAATTTTAAATGCAAATACAGACATACACTTTATTAAATCCGGAGTGAATCTGAAGTGTTGTGGTGTGGTGATCCAGCCCACTGCAGGGCTGGGGCAGCGTGATGCCAATCAATCCCAGCCCATCCCCTGGATCGAGTTCCCCAAGAGGCAGACTCAGAGGGTGGGTCGAGGGGCGGCTCAGAAGCCTAAGCCACACCCCCTGGGCGGTGCCCGGGTACAAGCCACCTCCCTGGGTTCGGGAAAATTCCCGGTTTCTCGGTTGTTCGCTGGTTCTCTGTTATAACTCCCACCTCTCGATTTCCCCCAGTGGTTCTTGTTAAATTGTATCCTCCCCCTGGCTTGTAACTCATTGGTTGTTTTCCCCTTTCACCGGGGTTTTCAAATTGCCTATAAAACTGAGGACAAGCCTCAGGGGAGCATCCCATCGCATTCCATCCCTTCTGAGCTTGTTCTGGTTGCGACACTTCTAACAATAAACCTGTTAGGAGCCAGACCAGAACAGCCTCTCTCTTCCTTTGTCTCCGAGCTAACGTGAGCTGATACCATCGCCTCCTGCCGTGTTCCCTCTGCACAGAAGCCAGCTAGCTGGCTCAGCCAGCAGCTCTTTTCCTGATGCCGAAGTCGCTTCTGTGAGGCACAGAAGAACACAGTTGGACTCTCTCTGACCTGGGGCACGCCAGAGCTCGTGCCTCGAGCACAAGAACTGCGTTAGTGTTGGTCCTGGAATGCTTTCTTTGAGAGAGATGGATGGTTTCTCAAATTATTTAAGAACTCTATAGGGTAGAGCAGACCAAAGTAAAACTTTGCATGTCTAACAGAAAACATCTACAAGTGCTGTAATAAGAGAAGTAAATATGAGAATATGAGAAGTAAAACAAATGCCCATGGTGCTACAGAGTTAACCTGCTGTTACACTGATTCTGAGTAGAGGTGAGGAATTAGCAAGAATTGCAGTTTTTCAGGATTGAATGGGAGCTGCCAGTCACAGCTCCCTCTCTGAATTCTTTTGTGCATATATTATCAGTGCTTAAAAAGACACTTTAAAACCAAAATATAGCTTCTAGAGTTACAACAGCAGCCAAAAGATCCCTTCCTCTGGGCAAGACAATAATAAAAAGCAGCCATTAATTATGCACATCAGTGTGAGGTAAGACTGCCTAAAGCATATGGAGTCCACTACACTTTCAGTTTCAGATAGGGTAGCGATGACCATTTGGATGGGATTCTCATTTAGAGTTAAGGCACTTAAAACAACCAGGTCTCAAATCATGGGCTGTGTCTCATGTATCAAAACTTAGGAGTTCCTACTTCAAAAAAATTAAACTAAAATATGTAAAAGATTAAAAGAATACAAACACCCATAAAAATACCAGTTTTATGACTAATGCTATTTCTTTTGTTGTTCATAATCTTTTGAGTTATAACTCTTTCCTTATTATGCTTCATTCACTCGATAATCATTCAACACTATCTAGCTTGTTCCTACATTCAGTCAGGTATTTTCCTATCAATAGAGCTCATTCACTCACACCAGTCTTCTAAACAATTTCCTTTCACCTTTTATTTATGAACTGAACAGTAGGATACTAAAATAAATAGATAAATAGGTCGTTTATTTAGCTGTTTGCTCCTCAGCAATCAAAATATGGTTGTTAAGGGGAGATTTTACTGAGCAGCTTTCTGGACCAGTTCAAGAAGGAAAGACATGTCAAAAAGAAGATTGTAGCAGAAAATCTGCATAAAAGGTGTTGGGAATAGACAAAATAAGAAAGTGAAGTGGAAAAAGAAAGGTAAATAATATCAGAATTAAGCCCTGTGTTTTAAGAGGTCTGAATTTAACATTGCAGCATGTAGCTGATTGCAAGCAGCAGGAATGTAGCAGCACCTGTCTGCTAACTTTGGGAACTGCCACTGTTAAATTTGATTTCAGTCATTTAATAGGTATCAGTAAGAATCAGAGATACTGATATATTGCAGGATTGGGGAATAAAATGGTATTTATTGGCAAGTGAAAATATTTAAATGGGTCAGTTTTCCAATTCTGGATTCAAGTCACAGTAAACATACTTGCAAAGTATCTCATTTTCCATGTTCCTTCACCTCTTCACCTCTTCATCTCTCATGTCACCTGACATAAGATTTGTGAACTTCAGATTTTCACAGAGGAGTCACACCTGTATCACTTACGTGAATTTTGTTAAAATGCACGGATAAGTATTGGAGGGAGAGACTTTCTACAGACAGAATTATATAAAATTACAGACTGCAGATTTGACAAGACACTGAGTATGTTCTGTAGAATTTCACCACTTGCATGTGCAATTCTAGGCAGTTAAATGTGTTGGGTTTGCATGTCAAGCTTTGGTAGCAGGGCAGGACTACAGAGGTGGCTTCTTTGAAAAGCTGCTGGAAGCTTCCTCTGTGTCCTTTAGAGCCAATGCCAAGACAGCTCAAAGAGGGATTTGCTGCTGGCCAGTATTGGCTGGGCCAATATATCTATGATAACATATTTAAGAAGAACTAAAACAAAGGTACTGGGCAGTTGTAATTGTGGCCAAAGAGGAGCAGGATGAGAATATGTGAGAGGAACAATCCTGCAGACACCAAGGTCAGAGCAGAAGGAGGGACAGGAGGTGCTCCAGGTGCTGGCACTGAGATTCCCCTGCAGCCTGTAGTGAAGACTGTGGTGAAGCAGCTGTGCCCATGGAGGAGTCCCACACTGGAGCAGGTGGATGCCTGAGAGGAGGCTGTGACCCCATGGGAGGTCTGTGATGGAGCAGAGCCCTGGCAGGGACTGGCAGACTCATGGAGAGAGGAGCCCATGCTGGAGCAGGTTTCCTGGAAGGACTTGTAACCTTGTGAGGCACCCACACTGGAGCAGGCTGTCCTTGAAGGACTGCACCCCATGAACAGTGATCCACATCGGAGAAGTTTATGGAGAACTGTTTTCCATGGGATGGACTCACATTGGAGAAGTTCACGCAGAACTGTGGGAGGGACACCACATTGGAGCAGGGGAAGGACTCTTCTCCCTGAGAAGTGGCAGGAAAAATGTGTAATGAGCAGACCATAACCCCCATTCCCTGTCTCTTCGCATCACTGGCGGGAGGAGGTAGAGCTGGGAAGGAGGGAGGGGTGGGGGAAGGTGTTTTTAAGGTCTGTTTTTACATCTCTTTATCTTGCTCTGATTTTTTTAGTAGTAAATTGAATTAATATCTCTAATTGAAGCCCATTCTGCCTGTGACAGAATTTGATGAGTAATCTCTATCCCTATCTCAAATCACAAACCCTTTGTTATACTTTCCTTCCCCTGTCCAGCCACAGAGGGGAGTGAGAGAGTGGCTTGGTAGGTGCCTTGCATCCACTCAGGGTCAACTTATTCCACTAACGTACACCAATGTTGAGGGCAGGAGGAACTTTGGCCATTTTAGTAATAAAATTATATAGATATTTTTAGAAATGTATAATAGAGTATAAAATGTAAAAAAAATAGAGTAGAATCAATGTTTTCTTAATTTGCTGTCCACAAAATAATTTTTTTCTGAAGATAGCATATTAGAAGTCTCTAGAGAAAATGGAAAATGCAAACCTAATGGATAAAACAGACAATTAAAGTGTTGTTATACTGTATGGTACATCTAAGCAATCATCAATACTTACAAATTAAAACTCAGCATTTCAGTACAACACAGAGACACACAAAGTTAAGCCTATCAGCAATGTGCAGTTCGTACTGGTGCCACAAGGGAAAACCCCAGCACTTGAATGACTACTTAAGTCATATAAAAAGCTGCCAATATTCAGCTAATCAGCCACTCCAAGCATACGTGTAGTCAGAAGAATTCTTCATTAAAACAAAAGATGCCAATGAACACATGTACACAAAAGGGCTTTTTACTCCAAATACAAGTGATAAAATTGTCCAAAGCAACATAAAGATTTGGTTCTTTCACAGAAAATTATTGTTACACATAGGGCCAAGATTTGCAACACTGTCAAGATGCTAGAAATGCCAGGAAACTCTGACTACTGGATTTCAAATTCTAATTACAGAATTTCTGAATTTCTGAGGTCTGCATGCCTCATACAGCATCCGTAGCACACATCCACATCTCAATCTAGAAACACACTTGTATATGTTATAGGGAACAGAATTCCACTTAACTTCTATTTAAAGTACTCAGAGGCTACATAGGGGTTATTACAAATCAAATTAAATTTGATCATTTGAGGGGGTGTAACTGAACTGGCCCTGAACAAGCTCACCTCCCTACACAGCACAGTAAAGGGCCATTCACAGGCATTTGCTGGTGTCCAAGAAGCAGGACAGCATTGCTAGTTAAAGAAGTAAAGGCAGAACCAGTTAACACAATGCAAATTCTGCTAGACTATTTTGGTGTCTGAAGCTCCTGTTGTCATTGTATGGGTACAGTAAGGTCTTAATTACCCTTTTCCAGCTTACTTGAACTTTATACCTGCCCACTACTGTAAATTTCATCTAAAGGTCTTATAATCTCATTTACTTTTAAAGTGTGGCTTCTTCAGAGGGAAGACTACTGTAGCACATTTCGTTAGGCTAAAAAAAAAAGTAAACTGACATACAACAGCCACAAAAAAGGACCCTTCACTTCAGCATTCTGTAGCTCACTGAGGTATTGCCCTCAAAAATCAGAGAATCATAGAATCATCAAGGTTGGAAGAGGCCTTCAAGATCATCCAGTCCAAATGTCCACCCAGCATTACCACAGCAACCCCTTAACCACTAAACCACATCACCCAGCAACAGCTCCAGACTCCTCTTGAACACCTCCAGGGATGGTGACTCCACCAGCTCCCTGGGAAACCTATTCCAATGCCTGACCACCCTATCAGTAAAAAATATTTCCTAATATCTAATCTGAATCTCCACTGTCTCATCTTAAGGCCATTTCCTCTGGTCCTCTCACTGCAGGCACAGTAGAGGAGACCGGCCCCCAGCTCACTGCACCCTCCTTTTAGGGAGCTGTAGAGAGCAGTGAGATCCCCCCTGAGCCTCCTCTTCTCCAGACTAAACAAACTCAGATTTCTCAGCCATTCCTCATAAGATGTTTTCTAGTCCTTCTCCAAGCCTTGTTGCCCTTCTCTGGACACTCTCCAGCACCCTAAAATCCTTTTTAAAGTGAGGGGCCAGAACTGAACACAGGATTGGAGGTGTAGCCTCACCAGTGCTGAGTACAGAGGGACAATCACTGCCCTGGTCTTACTGGCCACACTATTCTTGATACACCTGGACATACTGATTCGTGTTCAGCCAGCTGTCAGCCAGCACCCCCAAGTCCCTTTCTGCCAAATAGCTCTTGAGCCACTCCTCCCCCAGCCTGTAGCACTGTGTGGTTGTGACCCAAGTGCAGGACCCTGCACTTTGCCTTGTGAAACCTCACACAGCTGTTCCTCAGCCCATTTATCAAGCCTGTCAGGGGCTCTCTGTAGACATTCCCTACCCTCAAGCAGAGCAACACACCCACTTAACTTGGCAACATCTGAAAATTTACTGAGGGTTCACTCAATCCACATCCAAGTCATCAGTAGATGTTGTTCCTAATAGACTTTTTCTATAAATACTAGAAAATTTGGGTGTCATTCTTAGATGGGCTATTAAGTATAGTTATATGGCTTCAACAGAGAGAGATGGCCATTTATGGTAGCTAGATTCCTGCCCCACCATAGTTTATCACTTTTGATGTTACCGGAAACCATGCAAGTTTGTTCTCAGTGATTGTACAGCAACCGAACATTCAAAATGGCCCAATTTCTGCATCAGCTTTGTCAGCTACATAGCTAACAGAGCCTATATTTGTATAGCTCTCTGTCTTCAAATGGCTTATGTAGCATCTTGTCACACTGAATTAAACACTACCCTAAAAGTCTAATCCTTATTTATGATAAGATCCTTTTCACCTCTGTTCATAAAGTATGTACTTATTTATATGTCCCTCTACTCCTTGTCAAAGTATAGAGGAGAATTAGCACAAATGAAAATCTATTCCTAAATACACAAAGAGATGAAGTGAGTGGGTAATGTATTGAAATCATTTCCTCAGCACTGAAGAAGATATGCACATATATCCCCTTCTCCTTGGGTGTCTATTGGTACATGCACATGAACATTTATTTGAATGCTGTTCTTCTTTCAAGGGCTTCCTCTACACAGTTATCATCTAGATCACAAATAATATCTGAAGGGGACCACTAGCATGGTTTGTCCTCATGGGCCAATATAAGTAAGGACAGTAGTGGAAAATCAGTATCATCATTAGGTCGAGGCCACTTGGTAGTGCAGAGCCAGAAAGTGTGTCTTGCCCATCTTTATGCAGAATAACTGGAGAGGTAGAAATCTCTGCTTAAGTGAAAATCCCGAGCCTTTGTGACGAAGTAAGCTACTATACAGTACATATTTCTACTGCCAGAGTTCTTCTGTCAGTACATTTAAACCATGAAGTCCTTTTGCTGCTGATTTGGCTATTATGAGAAGAAAATGACCTGTAAAGATGTTTTGAGTAGCTATGCATTTTGCAAGAAGCATATGGCAATAAAAGACATAAAGAAAAGTGGTAAGAATGAAGTTTACTAAAGTCAGTACAAGCAGGTTTATTTTCCGTAGCACAGCAAGGAATTCATAATCTTCTAAACTAAAGGTAAATAAGTCTCTCAAGATAAACATTCACAGCATTTGGGATTTGCAGAATCAGATAGAAAATGTTGAAAAGAAAATTAAAATTACAAAGGCAAACAGCAGAAAACTTCTTAACCTCCCATCAGTGTTGTCAAGCAGGAAGCATACATGTGAAGGAAAGTATTATAAGTGTAGGTCTTGTTTCCAGGAGCTGTGATGAGAGCAGGGGTCAGACAGTCAGTCCAGAATCCTGTTTGCCATGCTGTTGCAGAGCAGGACCTACTAAGTGGCACAAGGACTACAGTTCTCCCAGGCATCTCCTAGAGAGGGACACTTCTAGAGCAGC
The DNA here is from genome assembly GCF_965178545.1 of Coloeus monedula. Classification (NCBI taxonomy): domain Eukaryota; kingdom Metazoa; phylum Chordata; class Aves; order Passeriformes; family Corvidae; genus Coloeus; species Coloeus monedula. Next base: position 42,622,398 of record NC_138822.1, on the reverse strand, counting down.
GCTTCTCAGGTGCATGATCCTGTATATATTCATTATGTATCTGTGCTCCTCTGCTGTTCTTCAAAGGAGCTGAGTCCCCAGGCAGAGACAGCTCCTGCTGGATTTCATGTAAGGACTGCTTGAGATTTCAATCCTGTGCTCGGGGGAAGCACTCAAGGGAAGCATACAAGGTGGCCAGAATGCTTCCTCCTTCAGGTAGTGCTGTCAAACCAAACTGGTAGTAAGCTTCATACATCATGAGCAGTGCCATTCTCAGAGGACCACATAAAATGCCAAGAAAAGTCTTTCCCTGAGGTCCAATGTGTTTTGATTTAACCTTTTAGTCTCCTCAGCAAGACACAGGAACACATTGGTCAAGGAACAGTGACAACTCTTCCTATTTTGCACGAGGGCATTAGTTCCTGTTACTGAATGAAAAAGGTAATTGAGGAATTAAAAGACTTTCTCCCACTGATATTGTTTGAAAATTGAATGAACCTTTTGTTTTCTAGGTTTATTGAGCTTTATATTTTAATCATATCATTGTAGCTGCTACCTTACACTCCACATCACTCCTGGAGGACAGAGAAACACATATGGTTTAAAAGAGTTAGAGATTTATATTGCTACTTTTATTTGTTATTTGCTTTCATGAACATCACTGCAGCTAAAGGTCTGCCAGCATGTCCATCAAAAAACTAAACTTTCAGCAATTTATATCTCAACTGTAAAAATTCACTCCAGGCTGCACCTGGGCAAACAAATCCTTAATTGAGGAGTAAATCAGGATTCTTTTTTTCTTTTTTGGTTGGTTGGTTATTTTTTGTTTTATTTATTTCATGCATTTAAAAGGATTTTTGGTTATTTGAAAGTTAAGTCAATACAACTCTAGAAATAAAGAGATAAGCAATTTAAGCTGCATTAAAAAGCTTGCTTTCCAAATAAAGTTTAGCAAACAAGCTATAGTAAACTGCAACGAATATACCTTGGCATTTTAAAAAGAACAAAAAAATCCAGGATAATTATTAATTTTTAAATATTTAAACATCAAAGTTCTATGAGCACATTTGTGCATTAAGGTGCACAACTGAACAACTGGCTAATTAGCTGCTCATAAAGCACGACTATAGGACATTAATCAATGTAATGCTTTATGCAACTTCCAAATTTCTTCATCCCATCTTCTGCCTTGCTTAGATATAGCACACAAATTCCAGATAGACATCTCTTCCTGTACAGAAGAAGATGCAGGTTTGTAGTTGCACAGGGAATTACCCCCCAGAGTTTTCAAAAGGATAAAGTTACCTCATATAATTTGCAGTTGCTATATGTCACATATGTAGTAGCTGCAGGCAGAACTCCCAGCTACCTACAGCCATTGTATGGCTGCACCCAAAGCAATTCAGCTTTTCCATTAAATGTATTTTGCAGAACATAGGCAAACTGACAGTAAGATAAACATGACCCTAAGAACTAGTTTAGTCCAGACAGATATGGGATCCAGGAAAAGTGATACAAAGCTGGAGAAGACCAGAAAAGTGTTTAAAAATCCCTCAGGCAAAGAAGAGAAATTCGTGAGCAGAAATGGCAGAAGTCTCAGAACAATAGTGGGGTAATTAAGAGGAAAAATGTCTTATGCTTTGTCATCTTTACTCATACTACAACAAAAAAGAAGTACAGAGAGGTAATATAAACAGCTGTGGAAAGTTGCTTTACACTTCTACGTAGGTTCTTATCACAAGATAAGGAAAAGGTTTTCTCTGAAACCGAGGCCAAAAATGGTGAGCAGATATGGGTATGCTGATGTATGAGCAACCCCCTCTTAAAAGTTGTCTACCACAAGTCTGAGCCAGCAACTATCTTCAAGGTAATTAATCAAAGTAGACAGGTAAAAATGGCAGCTGCTGAAGTAGAAGCATTCAGATTTACAAGCAGCAGTTGTGTAAGAGGACCTTAGTGAACAACAGTTAAGAGAGCTCAGTGAGTTCTCTACACTGAGCTGATGGATTTGCAACACATGGTGTTTCACACACAGCCTAGGTTATATGAAATAATTCCCCAAACAGCAGAGCTGAGCACAGGCAGTCATGAAATTAAATGAGCATGGGAGACATATAGCCTTAGCTTTTGTAACTGAAGTCACTCATGGTATGAATCGACACATACAGGTAACCAGGGCAACCACCAAGCTACAGCTGAAATGCAAAGGGGAGATTTATTTCACTACCTTGCTAACAAAGCCAGGCAGCAGAGACACACAGGGACACAGGCTCTGTTAGGGTTAGTTCATCCTAGTGCCCTGCAATGGGGGTGGGTTGGGGGTGGGCTCTGCTGCCTGCCCTCATATATCAGAGGGCTTCATGGGAAGCTATTCAAATATTCCCTCCTCGCCAGACCTTCCAGTTTTAACCCTTTCCTCCCAACACTCATACATACATACAAACACATACACGTGTCCTATATGCATGTAATGTCCATTCTCTCCCTTCCTTCTTTCTTCCTCCTTTTCTTCTCGTTCTTTCTCTTTCCTTCCTTCCTCTTTTCTCATTTGAAATACCTTCACTTCCCGGGAACGGTTTAATTCCTGAAAGAGTACTTTTTTGCTTTTTTTCCTGGAAGAATAAAAGTAATTAATTTTTTCAGCTTTTGGTCTTATTTGTACACATTGTATCACTTAATAAGGAAAGAAGGTATTCAACACAGTCTGAAGAATTAAAAAGAAAGCAGCCCTTGAATTAACAAAGGGTATCTGCTGGTAAAGAAATATTCTCAGTTTGCTAGTGGTGGTTAATCCTGCTTTACATCTTCAGTACAAGAACATCCTTTTTAACGTGCTAAAATACTGTGGTTTCTTTGCATTTAATTTACTGAATGCAGAATACTTCTTTGGCTCATTCTTCAGCAACAGTCTTCTGTAAATTCTATCATGTGAACTCAGATCCTGATCTTATTTTCTTCACGTTTTGTTTTCACTTTGTAGTGAACTGCAAGCCAGGATAATGCAATACAGTGTCTAAAATTTCAGTTTTCAACAGCCGTATAGGCATGTATTGCTTAACTTGGATTTACCTCAAGCCCTTGATACTGCAGTCCAATCTGAAAATGCGTGCAGACAGTAGACATCGGAAAATACGTCCTTGTGTAAACACAATATAGCTGAACCTGTTTGTCAGGATGCAAAGGTGTATGAAAGGACACTGCACTTGGTGCCCCAAAGGGAAAATATGATGCACTGTACAAGGCAGAGTATTAATCATAGCTGATATTTCTGGACAATAAAGTAGAGTAATCCTTGTGAACTATCTTTCTTCAAGGATAAAAATGGAAAATAAGGAACTGGCAGTATTATATGAAACAACATAGCCTGACACAGGACAAAGCTAGAAGCACCTCAGAAATTTCATTTGGAAAACAGCCTAATAATTGCTATATGGTTTATTGTGACTAGGGTAATTTTTCATCCTGTTGCATCATGGTTATTATTTTGCTTGCACCACAGACACCTGGGCTCCTTTCAAAGTTAGCAAACCTGTAGTAAGTGAAAGTTCTTGTCCATTTAGACTTGCAGAGTTCACAAGGTTAGACCATTTCTCCCACAGAAGGAAAAATATTTCTATAATTTCAAAACGCCCAGGAACTGGATGTGCAGACAGTGATATTGTTACCCAGTCCTAAAAGACACTTCAGCTGTTATATGTCTGATATGTACCAGTATCATGTGATGAGACACAAATCACATGGTGAGACACAGCAGGTTCAGTTTTAAAGAAATATTTCTTTTCACAATGGGTGTACTGAACCAACCTGGGGCTAGCATATAATTTTAGGGCAGAAACATTGGGCACACAATGGAGGGATTTACTCAAGTTCTGACTATGCAGTGGCAGGAGCACTGGACACCTTCTCTGAGCTGGCACAGAAGCAAGTTCTTTTGATTATTAACAGTGCTTTGTAAGCATGGAACATTTCTAAAAGCAGAAAGCTGTATGTTAAAATGAAGAGGAATAAGATCCTTATATATCTGGGTTGAAAACATTGAAGACAAAGAAATACAAAAAAATTGTTAAACTTCAGCTACACAAAAACCACTGAAAATTCTGCCCTCTGGAAACCAAAATCAATACTTTAACATTCCCCATGTAAAAGACTGCCAGGTTTTTAGAACAGAAATCCTGAAATTTAACTCATCCAGGGCAGAAATTCACACAGTGGTGGCCACAATTCACCAGGGTCAAAGAAATGATCCTGGTTTCCATCATTTTGATGGGAGGCATCCAAGATAACCTATAACAGTTCCAATCCATTATAACTAATGCACAGTTTCAGGTTCAAGATAAAAAACATTGGGTTTTCCTTGGTGAGTGAGTAAATATTAAGCATGTCAGGAAATGTTTTTAATCTGGAACACTGGGTACCATGTCATGACTTTGCAGCCCTTCCTGCTTCTGCTGACCATCCAAGGAGGTCTGGGCAGCACTCAGCTTCCCTCCTGCCTTCTCTGCCGTCATCATCCTCTCAGTTTTCTCCATCTTCATCCCCTCCCCCACTGCCCTTTTGCACCAGCATCTCTCCACAGAGGTTCCCTGCATAGCAGTAGAGGGCACAGCACTGCCCAAATGGCAGAAAAGGCTCCCAGAGGAAGGCAGAGTCATGTTGAACACACAGGCTGCCACTGCCCAGATTCTGGTTGCTCTTTGTGTGCCCCTGGATCTATGGCCTATGGAGGAGTGTGCCCAGATCCTTTGTGCAAGATGCTCTGTTGTCTGACACATCATCAGCCATCATCTTCCAGCTAGCCTCGTCATTGGCCTCATTCCTCTTTGGTCAAACAGACACAAATTGCATGTATGTTTTAAAACAGGTGGGTAGGGCATGTTTTCCTCAAGTGTTTACCAGCAACCCATGACAAAGAAAGCACCAACAGGCCACCTTCAAGCTGTTTCCCTTTCCATGAGGTGGTGCAATCCATGCTGAGGATATAGCACATCACATCTGGAGTTTCAGATGAAACCTGAGCCCTTGAAAAAGAACGATGCTCAGTCACAGCCATTTACTGAGTGAAGAGCTCCTCTCCTGCTGTGTCATTTCATGCCCCCAAATTTAGTGTCCTGCAGCTCCATACTCCAAGGGGTAGATAAACTCAGGCTGCTGCCAGTGCTATTACTTACCCAACAAATCAACAGCAACTGTCAAGTGGCACCTTTCAAGCATTTCACAAATGTCATTTATTTTAAAATATTTGTTTGGGTTTAAATTTTTTATATAAAATACAAAATTAATGTGGCAAACAGTGAAAGTTAGAAATATTTTATGAACACATTTACCAAAATAAAAAGAGCTCCTCACGTTGCTGCCTAATGATGGAGCTTTTTACGAATGCTCCTATAACACTTTTCTTTGTTGTCTCATCCATAGCTTAGCATAGTAGGATTTAATTTTTGGTGTCACCATGAAATGCAGTGTGGAGCATATGAAATGTTAATGTAATGCATAAATGTGCAATTAAAAAAAAAAACAAGATGATGTAAACAAGGGAGTATTGAATAGCTGAAATATTCCACAGTTTGCAAGTGCCATTAGGCACAAAAATATTGGATTTTCTTACCCATTTATGTTTTGACATAATTCCCTTGTTTTTCTTTCTCTTACTCTCTGAACTAAAGTTTCCAGTCTGAACTGAGAGGAACCAAATGTCTCTGAAGTCAAACGTAATATTGCAGTGATTAATATAGAGAGCACTGGCCTTTCTACAGATGTGTACCAGTCAAACTCCAATGCCATTAGTGAAGCTACACCACTAAACATCAGCTGAAGCTTAACTTACTTGGGCAGGAAATACCAATTAGGGACACTCTGTAAGGACCACAAGAACTATTAATTTTTTTTTTCCTTTCAGTGTATGAAATTAAGAGCTTATTTTGAGATTCAATACTGTCTCTGCATCTTTTCCACAATGCTCTTTGCTCCTGGATTTGTATGACTGACATAACCCTAGCATTGACTAACTCATATGTTTCACCTTGTCTTGATTCAGAATATCAGCCTGACAGAGTCCAAGAAGCATTGGACGATGCTCTCAGGCACCTGGTGTGAATCTTGGGGTTATCCTGTGCAAGGCTAGGAGGTGAACTTGATAATCCTTGTGGGTCCCTTCCAACTCAGCATATTCTGTGATTCTATGATGATATGATGTATGACAGTATATAAATGACAGTGTAACCTCTGTAGGCAGACAGAGGCAAACCTGGTAAAATCGAATCTTTGTTGCTTGCACTGACAGTCATTACAATGTCCCATAGGGAACCAGTTTGCTCACTCAATAAAGGACTGAGCAATGAGATGCCATACATAGGCTGCTCTTGTGGCTTAACTGCAGCAGACAGCTAAGCACCACACAGCTACACTTTCCCTCCATGTGATGGGGAAAGATACAGAAGGATAAAAGTGCAAATGTTCATCAGTTGAGATAAAGACAGACTAATAATTTTTTTTAAGGGGGGGGTGGGGGGGCAGGGAGGACGGTAGGGGAAAGAGAGGGAAACAAAACAAAACCTAGAGAAACAAAGAAACAAATGATGCAAGAGAAAATAATTGCTCACCACTGGCAGAGGGCTATGTGCCCTTAGCAGAGGAGCCCTCTGCACTCCCTTGGAGGAGAGACACCTCAGGCCCAAAAGACTCACCCCAGAGATAAGCAACCTTCCTCAGGGTCATGGTGGCCAAACGAGCCACTCCCAACATGCCTTGCTTCTTTATGGTAATAACTTGTACCCCGTTGGCTAATTGGTTTGTACCCCACCCCTGCCTTCCCCATATAACCTCTGCCCCAACGCCTGATGAGAAGGAATTCTTGTCTGTGGCCTACCCTTCACAGGAGCTGCTGGACCATAAAAGCTGCCACTGTGGAACTGCTATACAGGGCTCCTACCTCTCCATCTGTGAGTTCTGCTGGGGTGATCTCACAAAGAGCTGATATCACTTGTAGCAGAGAAGTTGCTACACTTGCTGGAATCACCTGTTGCTCAGGAAAGTTGCTAGAGCCTGTGGAAGAGCCTTTCCCTGGTGGGATGCTTTCTCTAGAGAGGTCGCAACACACTGGGTTGTCCACCACTGGATCCTGAAAGCAATAGGCACCTGCTGACCTGTGTCCACCCTGCCCCTGACAATCAGCAGTCCCCACCACGCTCTACCTCTCAGCTTTCTCTGCTGAGCATAGCATCACATGGTATATGGAATGTCTCAGCTAGGGTTAGCTGTCCCAGCTCCAACTCTTCCAAACAACTGCCCTCTTGCTGGCAGTGTGAGGAGCAGAAGACGCATTCATGCTGTGTAAACACCACTCGGCAATAATGAAAACATTCCCAAGTTATCAACACTGATTCCAGCACAAATCCAAAACACAGTTCCACATTAATTATTGTGAAGAAATTTGAGACTGTCCCAGCCAAAACTATTACAAATGTGAAAAGTCAGAGAATCAGCACCCATTCATATCTCTTTCTGGTCTTGTATTTGAACACAAGAGAAATCCAAACTAGGAAACAAGATTCTTGGATAATTTCGTGTTCTCTTTAATCTAAACATATTGTATAATTGTCCTAGATTTATCTGTTCTAAACATCTGATTTGGGGCATAAATTGTAATGTTATGTTTTGTAGCAAGCAGTGACATAAAATGGTCTCTGGAGAAAAAAAGTTTAAAACTCAAGAATTTCTGTTATCTTGTATATTAGTAGTTGAGTGTTTAAGTATTCAACAGTGCATAACACATATAATTTGAAACAATAACCAATCTACATAAGCTGTTTTAATAGGCAGGTGGTAGTAATAATTCATTTCTCTTTGAAAGACAGTGAATATGTCACAGTCATCATAATTAAGAGAGTATAAAGACATGAAACCTTTTGATCTCCTTCTCTGTTACCCATTCATTTCAAAAAAGTCATAAATATAACGTAAAAAGTATTCTCTTTGTATCACAAATGTGAGATGTGTTCATATCTGGATTCTATTCCAGAGTGCTTAAATTGTGACTTCAACTTTGAATAAATTAAAACTATTGTCTTAAATGTAAATGTCTAGCTAATTTTTAATGAGACCTGGACCAACGCATTTGAAGCTAGAAATTAAGCCATAAGGTCACCATCTTTTTCATGTCTGCATATCAACATTAAATTGACCTTCTCAAATTCTCTAGTATTTTAGAGCCAAAAAAATTTGGAATATTGCAGCCAAATCCACATCAAGGCTTCACACAGTTCACATGAAGTAACTCCCACAAATACAAAGCTCCCAATTATCAGCAAAATTGGATCTATCTTATCTGAGGTACTCTGAGCCAGGAACTTTGTATTCAGACAGCAGTGGGTGGGCCAAGGGATGAGAAGAGGTTATCAGCATCCACAGAGATGGGCCTGCTGGGATTATCCCTGAAGAACCAGTTTCCCACTGTCAGACATGAAGCAGAAGGCAGGCAAGATTTGTGGCCACTAGCAAGAGCCCATTAAACCCAGCAATCTCCTGTCCAAGCCCCTTACTCACTTAACTTGAACTTAGTGTCCGTCTCATACCCCACCTAAATTTGTTCTTCAGACCCAGAAATTCCTCTCTCTGCTCTCTCATAGAAGCTTTTCCAGGTCTTATTTCATTCCCAAATACTAAATCCATGGCAAACTGATAATATTTTAATTATCTGTAATATTAGTAGCAGCAAGAGTAGCTATGTTAGAAGTATTAAATAGCTCAAGTTAGCATCTCCTAATTCCAGAGCCTTGGCAGTAAAGTTGGAAACAGAAAACATCCCTGTTGGTCCTGTGAGAGTATTCACCTTTCAGCAGTGCAGTATGTAGCCTTATCAGACTTCAGAGAGCCCAGAGGGAAATGCTGATGCAACTTGGCTACTCCTCTGAAACTTGTTTTTGAAGCTCTTCCATTTCTTTTGCACAAAAACTCAATAGGTTTAGTTTTAAGCTCATGCCTTCTCTCCTGAGCTGTCTTTGACAATTCTGTCTGGAAACAGAATACTAAACTCGGTTCTCACTTGGGGTTACAAATCTCAGTGGAAGTCATTGTACAAGATCACTTTTTGTGCTATTTTTACTGTGTAACTTTAACCTTGCAGCATGAGTTACACAGATGGAATTGATTTCAGTAGAATTGTCTTGGATGTTTATGAGAGCACACTTGATCCAGCAGTAGATTATGCAAGAGATGAGCAAACCAAAATCCTGTTAGCTTAAGAAGAAGTCAGTTTGCACCTTACAAAACAAATCATAAAGTCAGTCCAGATTATAAACTGGATTCTAAAATTTATCAAGCATACTTTTTTTGTAACATTCTGCTGCAGAAGGAGCATTTTTTCACCATGTGCAAGCTATGCTTTATGTTGTAATGTTTTCTCCTAAATTTTGTACCTCCTAGAAGGACAAAACAGTCTTTTGAAGAAACCCTGAAGAAATATTTTTCAATTAGAATAGACAATGTGTATGATGGAATGGTTATTTGATTATTTAATTATTTATAACAATCATTTATGTATAATAAATTTTGTTTAAATAAATATTTTCAAGTCAGATCAGCTCTGGTCAGAGGAGTTTCTATTATGACACTTTTATATGTTGTCATAGGTTAGCAAGCATAGTCCCGGAAGGGACGTCCTTGCTAAGGGGTGCTTACAGCTTCCTCTGGGAACTGATAGAACCTATCAGCTGGCCAGTTTGAATATGGACAATTCTCTAAGCCACTTAAAGTTGTGAACACCTCTGTGATCCACATTTAAGAATAGGCAAACTCCCCCCAAGCTCTCTCTCGTTTCCGGCGCTGGCACAGGTGGCTGCGGGCCCCGTGTGGGGGCCAGCGGGCCCAGCCAGGCCCTGCTTGGGCCAGGCCGGGCCGGGCCACGGCCATCCTGGAGCCATGGACCTGTTCCAGCCGTGGAACCCCCCCCACTGCCTTGCTGTGGGCAGCCGGAGCGGCTTGGCTCTCCCCCCTCTCCACTGCGATAAGAAAAATTCAACATTCCAGCTGCAAAGCTGCAAGGCCGAGGTGAGATTAACCCTTTTATTGCTGTGAAGAGCTGAAAACCTGAGGGAAGAGAGAGAGGAGATGCTTAAAGCTGAAATTCTGTTGTGAAGCTATGATATATCAGAGTATCCTGTTGTAATTTCATGAAGATATGGGGGGTGGAGTGTTCAACTCGTAAGCAAAAGCACCTGCGCTGAGATAGGCAGATGCTGACACAGCTGTAATTTCATGAGAAGTTTGGACAGGGAGAGATGGACCAGATGAGGACTTTTGCTCTAAACGGGAAAGGAGAAAACCTCAGTCCCTAGAGATGCTCCCAGAGATAGTCTTAACGATGAAGATGATGAAGACCCTTTGCTCCCAGGGAAGGAGAAGGGCCTCTGTTTTTGTTTCTAAACGGCTCAACCTTAAAATTGTACCCCAAAAAACTTCAAGAGTGGACCCTCAAAAGCAGTTGTGGGAAAAGCTGCAAGTCGGGGGAAAGGACTCACACGCAGACAGAGAGACTCCTCTTCCTAAATGGACTGAACAATATTTGGAAGTGGGTGGCTGTCTCGTGGTGATAATGTTTTCATAGCATGAGCAAGAAGAGACTTCTCTTTCTAAATGGACTGAACAAGGTTATTATGGAAGTGGTAAACAGACTGAACATCTTAAGGGTTGTTTTTTCACATTGTCAGTGGGAGAAGGGAGGAAGGTGGGGGGAGGAGGAGAGTTCTGAAGGTGGTATAATTTTTTTTCTTCCCTCTTTTAGAGTTGTTAATAAACTTCTTTATATTCTTTCAAGTTTGGTGCCTGCTTTGCATTTCTCCTAATTCTTATCTCACAGCAGATAAACAGTAATGAGTATTTTGGACCAAACCACTACATATGTAAACAGAGGAGAGGGTGAAGAAGAATTGCAAGATCTGTTTGAGAATATGGATGATTTTTACTTTTTTTGGCTCCTCTTCACCACTTTTACAAAACTCATTTTACATTGCTCTTCCTTCATTTGTGTTCTGCCTCCTACCATGACACTTGGTCTTTCTCTACTTTTTTTTCCCCTTGAGTTTATTCCCTTTTTTCTCTAATACAATAAAAGAATGCTAAAAAACATTTACAAAGGTACTTCTGTGTTTCTTTGCCAAGGATTTAAACAGAAATCCTTTGGACTACAGGGATAGTCTCCATGACCATCTACCTCTTTGTTGTTCTCCTTTGTGTAATCATTCTCCATTTTCTGTTCCATTGCCCATCTCGAAAGTATGGATCTCACAAGAAAGAGGCTACCTGTAAAAGCACCCTGGGTTATTGCACTCCTTCTCAAGCTATGTTTTCCCAAGGAATTTAAGTTTCCCATTTCAACAGAAAAGGTAAGTAACTGTATACAAAATACCTCCAACTCCTCTTCCATAACTTTATCACAGCACAGCAAATCAGCACTTAAGAAAGGTGCCATTAAATATTAGTGGTTGAGATATTTCTAACATATTGACTTTTCATTCAAAGCTGCTGCTTATTTAATGATTAGCAAACTCTTATCGAAAGACAGGCAGAATTCCACCAGAAACCTTCCCATTCTCCCATCAGTTCACATGACACCTATGGATCGCACCACACTCTCAGAGACATGGCTTATCTCAGGGCTGACCCCAGGGCCTTCAGGCTCAGAGATGGAAGAGCTGAATGGGCATTTAGAGTGATCTGAATTTCACCCAGTCTCAGATCTGATAGCCCAGTATAGCAGATCACTGTCATGCCAAGACACAAGGGGAGTTATCAACATGGACAAATTATATTTAGATGGTGGCTTACTTACAGACTGTGCCTTGACCTTTCATGCAATCTGCAGGTTAACTGTGCCACTGCTTTCTGAGTAGTAGCTGCAGGATTTTACAAGGAGTGAAATAATGGCATGAAGGGATTTTTTGTTGCTAAATTTGTGGGATTAGTAAACTCCTTTCCATTGACAAATATTTACCAAAACCCAGAGAATCTCTAAATGCTTGCAGACAATTGATATGAACCAAGGCAGCATTTCTGCGCAACAGACAAGTCCAGAGAGTGCCTTATGGGGCATCCTACAGCACTCTCTCTAGTAGCGTTTTAAATGACTCAAGCACCAAATAGGCCTATGCCACATCCTTTGGGAGGCAGTTTCACAAACCAGAAGACCTTGCACAGGCAAGGCAGCCTAAAACACTCCCTCCAAGGTAATCTTTCACCCTAGCATACCCTTCCAGCCTTCTTGCAGCATTATGAAGAAGTTCTTCTCATACCCCACATAAGCAGGTGAAAATCTGATGGAAGGGGAGGTGCTGTCAGCTCCACACCATTTATAACCTTTTGGTTGTCAGATGACCTTTTATAATTGTTAATGCACTGAAGCTAAACTATGAGTTGCAAGGTGAAAGAATAATCTTGCATTTTGTTCAGCTTTGGAAAGGATGTTTATAAACCAACAAGGGAGAAATGGCACAAGCCTTGGCATTTGTAGTTACAAATGGAAACACTCAATAAACAGACAGGGATGTTTAGCCCAGCAGGAAGAAGGGATTAAGCAGAATTAAGTTCTGAAGGGGTAGATCTTGCTTTGGGCTTCCTAACCAGAAATAATAGAGAGACACTTACAGATATGAGAATAGTAACAAAGTCAAGAATGGTATGGAGAGAAATGAGAGGAATCTGAAAAGCAACCAACTAACGCTGCCTACATATATCCCACACAAGCACTGGACATCTGCAGGAGATACATATGTAAATAGTTAGAGCCCTGGAATAGTTAGTGAGTTCTCCGTCTCACTGCAGTACATAGAATAGATAAATAAATAGTGGGCATATGTGATATATATTTAGACTGTGCATTAGACTTTAAAATCTCTCTCTAACTGAATGCATTAGCCTGTATTTTCTGTTTATGCCTCTGGGATGCCATGGAAACACAGCACTGAATCGTAATGGGTCTCTCCTGGCAATAAATAAACAAAGTCTTTGTCTGTTCATGTTTCAATTTCTTTCTTTTTATTCATGTAATTTACAGTTTCAGAAGGAAAACAGACTTACCCCCACCCATTGTCTTTGATTGCAAAGCATGCTTAAAATAAATGCAAAATGCACCTTCTAGTGGCCACTGTGACTTCCTATACAGCTGTACTACCATTGGCAAGCAGTCAACGCCACCTATTTGTGTCGAACTTCCTTCTGAGGAAAAATGTGGCCTTTATAATTGAACCTGGAGTCAGGGTTGCTTTACTAAATTGCAGCCTAACCTAAAGAGCACTTAATATACTCATTGAAATTGAAAGCTGTTCTTTTCCTTGCAACTCTAAGAGGCTACAGCCAGTCCCTTTTTCTATAGACGGTAACAATGTTCATTGCCTTTAAACTGCTCCTCCAAATCAATGACACACTATCACTTCCCATGCTCCAGAGCTTATTAAAGCAAACCAAAGCAATCATCCCCATCAGGCTAATGCACAGGAGCAAGGTGAAACTCTAAGCACCAAGTGATAGAAATACTGAGTATCACACAGCATCGGTTTGCCATCTGGCACCTGCTGTCCCTGTCTGAAATGAATAAAGTCATCGAGAGGGGATGTTGTGCAGTAACATGAGTAATAGAAAGGCTGATAATTATCTGTGTGGAGAAGTGGGCAGATTTAATTAGACTACTCAAATCTGAAGAGTCAACTGAATCCAAAGGCAATAACCTCGTCTGTGGAGGGCAGCCATATGGTTACTCTCAAGCTTTCAGGTCAGACTGAAATTCAGCAGGGACCTTCACCACTAATTTAGAAATGCAGAGCCATGTGCTCGACTCCACGTTTGTCAGGCAGTTTTTGGGCAAGAGCTACAGCAATACCAGGTATGCAGGTTTGGTACAATGCACGCTAGGTCTGAATAACAAGCTGACTTTCCTACCAACCCAGCAGGTCAGTCCTGGGAAGAGGAAGCAGGAAGAAAGGACAAGGGTACAAAATGTCCTTAGGGTGACACTCAAGTGTATGGGTCTCCAGTATAAAGCTGAAACTGGGATACTTTTTAGCAGCCTTGGGTCTCCAAAATGCACACAGGCTCCTGAACTGAGGCAGATCTCCTGGGTGGTACGGCTGATTTTACTATAATTTCAAATCATATCATGAAACATTACTGTGCGGGGAACCAGATGGTGAAGAATCAGTCTTGGAAATTATGGGTGCAACATGTGAGTCTTAAAAATCCTTCCATCTTACCCTTCTCCCAATCTGAGTGTATGTACATAAAATAAAACACATGGATTACTTTCTATTCCTGCTTTTAATTTTTCTGATTCTAGAAGCATGGGATCAGTTGTTCATTTATATTCTGATTCTCCTTTTTCTAATCTGACCATCAGGCTAGGATAATAAATATTTTAAACTTAATAATACACTTAATGGTTTTCTGGTAGTCCCTGGACAATAAAACAAGAGTTGTCAGAACCCATATAGTACCTAAGAGAACAAGAAGACCATCCCACTATGTATTGCAGAGAGAGATCAACAAAGAATCTAGTCATGATAACTGGATGAGAAAAGTAAGTAAATAGGTGGACTTAGTTGGGTTTGTTTCTCTAGGATTTGCAAAATCTGTAAGGCTTTGATTGCACTTCTCTTTTGGACATGATTTTACACCAGAAGGCAGTAGGCTGGGAGGAATCTACCATGCAGGGAATGGCCATTCTCATCAACTGCCTTCCTCCTCCTGGGTCATGTATGGCTACAACAGAGTCTCCTGCCCTGCCTCTGGCCAGCAAAGAGCAGGAGCAGATGCTCCCCTAGGAAGTAACTTGCTATTTGTGGAGATGGCAGCAGTACAACAACCATGGACCAAGAGTGATGTTGGATGCAAGAGAATTTGGGACTTTGCAGTTGGGCTCAAGTCAAACAAATATAGATAGGAGGGCTCAGTGAGCAGCACAGCATGAACTTCTCTCAGTTTGAAAAGCTATAAATTACAGTTTGCCACTAGCATACAACCCAGCTACTCAGGGTTTCCCATACATTCAGTCATCTTGGAGAACCATAAAAAACATGGCATGAATATGACTGATTAATACTAAATTTTAAGCTGTGATTGGTTAAAATATAACTTGCTTATAGTCACCTTCTCTTATTTTGCCACTTCGTTTAGATACAGGATTTGAAGTGGTTACATGTCCCAGTGGCAGGGTCAAGAGGCCCTGCTGTCTAAGGCACTTACTTTCACATTGGCAGATTTGGCAAAAATTGCCAGTATGAGAAATTGTTTAGAAATCTTTCAAGTTCATGTGAGACTCTGCTTCCTCCAGTGTGTATTCAGCACTAGATTTTGTGAACCTCTACATGACACAGACATCAGTCTTATGCTCTTCCAGGCATCCTTTAAATGTGTAGTTCATCACACTTTGTATAAGCAGAGAACACCAGCACAGAGCAGCTAAAATTATTACAGAAGGTTCCAGGCATTTGAGGCTAGAGCCATCTGTAAATGTACAAAAAAGCATGACCTAATCTCATGGTCCTTAATAGAGGGAACCAGATAGCTACTATTTCAGCTGAGGCCAACCAAGTGAAATATATTCCTTTAAATATTCCTTTTAATCAGGGTTTTTTCAGAGAAAAGAGAGACAGACAGATGGCTACAGAAAATTGTTACACTGCATCAAGCCCTGTGGTAGGTTGACCGTGGCTGGACACCAGATACCCACCAAAGTGACTCTGTTACTCCC
The DNA here is from genome assembly GCF_965178545.1 of Coloeus monedula. Taxonomy (NCBI): domain Eukaryota; kingdom Metazoa; phylum Chordata; class Aves; order Passeriformes; family Corvidae; genus Coloeus; species Coloeus monedula. Next base: position 42,606,686 of record NC_138822.1, on the reverse strand, counting down.
CTCCTGAGTTGCACAGAGAGGAGAAAATATAATAAAAGGCTTGTGAGTCAAGATAAGGACAGGAAGACATCACTCACCAAATACTGTCATGGGCAAAAATGACTCAACATGGGGAAATAAGTTTATTACCAATCAAGTTAGAGTTGGATAATAAGAAAAATAACCAAATCTTAAAACAACTTCCCTTGATCCATCACTTCTTCCTGGACTTCCTGGCTCCTAAATTCTCTACCTCAGGGGGATGGGGAATGGAGGCTGTGGTCAGTTCATCACACATTGCCACTCCTTCCTCCTCAGGGGTAGGAGTCCTCACACCCGTCCCCTGCTCCAGCATGGGGTCCCTCCCACAGCACACAGTCCTCCACTAACTTCTCCAGTGTGTGTCCTTCCACAGACTGACATTCTTCATGAACTGCTCTAATGTGGGTCCCTTCCACAGAATGCAGTCCTTCAGGAACAGACTGCTCCACTGTGGGTCCTCCAAGCAATCACAAGTCCTGCCAGTAAACTTGGTCTGGTGTGGCCTTCTCTCTCCTTGGGGATACAGGCCCTTTCTGGAACCTGCACCAGTGCAGGCCCCTCTCTTCATGGGGACACAGCCTCTTCGGGCATCCAGCTGCTCTGAAATTGGGTCATCATGGGCTGCAGGTGGATCTCTGCATCCCCATGGACCCATGGGCATCAGGCATACAGCCGCCTCACCATGGTCTTCACCACAGACTGCAGGGGAATCTCAGCTTTGGCACATGGAGCACCTTCTCCCCCTTCTTCTTCACTGAGCTTGTTTTCCACAAGGCTGTTTCTCTCACATATTCTCACTCCTCTTTTTCAGCTGATTTTTGTGTCATAGGCCACACAAACACAGTATGAACATTTGCTTTGAATTCACATACAGCACTGATGTTTCCCAGAGAACTTAACAATTTGTCTGCATTTACCCTCTGTCCCTTTTTTATTAGTAAGTCCAGCTCAGGTTGTTAATTAGTTTGAAGCAGTAAGTGGCTAACTATATAGCTCAGATTACTTTTACCATTCCATACGCAGAACAACAATGCTTGTAAACTTGGTAAAACAGATGAGGAGAAGGCCAAGGTATTCAACAACATTTTTGCCTCAGTCCTCAATGGCAGCCTCTCTTCCCATGACTCTTGAGTGGATGGACAGAAGGAGGTGAACTGGGACAGCAAAGTCCTCCCACTTTAAGTAAAGGACAGGTTCATGACCATCTAGGGAACCTGAACAAACCTAAGTCTATGGGGACCAATGAGATGCATCCCAAAGTCCTGAGGGAATTGGCTGATGTAGTTGCCAAGCCATTCTCCATGATATTTGAAAAGTCATGGCAGTCATGTGAAGTCCCAGGGGACTGGAAAAAAGGAAATATTGTACCCGTCTTTATACAGGGTAGAAAGGAGGACCCTGGGAACTACCGCCCTGTCAGCCTCCCCTCTGTGCCTGAAAAGATCATGGAACAGATCCTCCTAGAAGCTGTGCTCAGGCACGTGGAGGACACGGAAGTGATCTGAGACAGCCAACACAGTTTAAGCAAGGGTAAGTCTTGCCTGACCAATGCAGTGGCCTTCTGTGATGGAATGACTACATCAGTGGACAAGGGAAGATGTCATATCTGGACTTCTGTAAATACTTTGATATGGTCTTCCACAATATCCTTCTCTCTTAACTGGAGAGAGATCAATTGATGGGTGGACTGTTATAAGGATAGGAAAGTGGCTAGACAGTCACATGTAGACAATAGTTGTCAATGGTTCAGAGTCCTGATGGACACCAGCGACAAGACCCTCAGGGTCCATATTGGGACCAGTGTTATTTAATATCTTTATTAATGACAGACACTAAAGGATCAATGCACCCTCAGCAAAAATCCAGGTGATAAAAAGCTGAGTGGTGTAGTTGCTGCACCTGAAGGACAGGATGCCATCCAAAGAGACTTGAAGAAGCTTAAGTCCATGGGAACCTCATGAGGTTTAACAAGGCCAAGTGCAAGGTGCTGCACCTGGGTCTGGGAAATCCCAGACCTGCTGGGGGCTGAGCAGATGAAGAGCAGCCCTGCAGAGAAGGACTTATGGGTGCTGGGGGAGGAGAGGCTGAACATGAGTCAGCAATGTGCACTCACAGCCCAGAAAGCCAAACGTGTCCTGGGCTGCATCCAAAGCAGGGTGGGCAGCAGGGTGAGGGAGGGGATTCTGCCCCTCTGCTCTGCTCTGGTGAGACCCCACCTGCAGTGCCGCATCCAGCTCTGGGGTCCCCAGCACAGGAAGGACATGGAGAGAGTCCAGAGGGCGGCCATAAAAACAATTAGAGGGATGGAGCACATCTCCTATGAGGAAAGGCTGAGAGAGTTGGGATTATTCATCCTGGAGAAGAGAAGGCTTTGGGGTGACCTAATTTCAGCCTTCCATTATCTGAAAGGAGCCTCCAAGTAAGATGGAGAGAGACTCTTTACAGGAGTGACAGGACAAGGGAGAGTGGCTTCAAACTGAAAGAGAGCAAGTTTAGATCATATATTAGGAAAAATTTTTTCTGTGAGGGTGGTGACACTGGCACTCGTTGCCAGAGAGGTTGGGCATCCACATTCCTGGAAGTGTTCAAGGACAAGTTGGATGGGACTGTCGTCTAGTGGAAGGTGTCCTGGCCCATGGCAGGTAGATTGGAACAAGCTAGTTTTTTAAGGTCCCTTCAAACTCAAGCCATTCTATGATTCTATCAGAAATAATGATCTAATCATTCTGACGACAAATGCTGCGGAAGGTTAATATGAACATCAACTTACACTTACTGGTGTATGACATTCTTCATCACTATGGTCCTTTGTGCTCCCCAGCTCTTAGAGAAAGACTGATTCTTGGTTGAGTTTGAAAAATCTGAACTGAATTCTGAGTTTCTGTAAGTGTTTTCTCTCTACATAGTGAAGCTTTGGGATGTTTAAAATGCAGATCTTCCTCCCAGTTTTGGGACTTGAATATTACTTGAAGAGCTTACTATCAATGTATGTGACAGAATTGTTTTCTTCCTACAGAGTCCTATGACTTCTAATTCAGCAGCATCTGAAAGCAGATAAACACTGCTCTCAGCATACAGGAGTGAGTTTTATATCAGACATATGTCTCATTGTAATCCCTACAGGGGGTTTTACACTTCACTGAAACGATTCCTCTGATTATGCCCTTCTTCCCTGCTCTCAGCCATGCCTATTAAAACCTGGGCATTGCTTCCAAAAATTATGTAAGACCACATATTCTTTTTATGCAAATACCAAATAATTACATCATTCACACATTCAGATCCATCCTTTGCTTATGCACTTGCTTCTCTACCAGTTCCATCAGTTCTCCTCTCCATGCTCCACCAACTATATGCATAGCCCACACATTAAGCTGAATGCTTTTGAAATAAGAAAACGTTTTAGATGCATGGTTTTTCTCTAGTGGGAATTTTTTCTCAGGCCTTTGAAACAAAAGGCACCATTTTTCTGGTACTCTGTTAAATACACCTGACACACAAGGGCAAATCCTTCACACAAGATCACCAGGAGCTTCTGAAACCATATCAGGTACCTGCGAGAGCTTTCTGGTATTGATGACTTGTGAACTGGAACTACTCCTGCAAGGGCCAAAGATAAGACATCTATTCCTCTGCTTGCCTTATTCAGTTGTCAGTTGTACTTGCCATATTCTCCCCTATTCTGAGGACTTCATACTTTAGCTCTTAAATCAAAGGGAGATTTTTTCAGATAGTTCCACTGTTTCATAATGTTTATTGCTCTCCCACCGTTTCACATGGCAGTATTTTTAAAACAGATACATGTAAATTCATATAAACAAATTACTTAAACCTCATTACCCTATCCTTATGCCACACTGATTGTCTATTCTCAAGCTGTGCTTTTGAATGTATCCACATGTGATCCTTTAAAAATACTTCTGAGACTTAAAAATCGATGTCAAACTGACTGGTCTAATTTCCTGCAATTCCTTTAGATCCTTTTCAAAAGTAATTGGAGCATTGCATTAGTTATTTCTCTGGCCTCCAGAGACTTGCCCTATTTCCTATTTTTTTTTCAGTTTTTCTTCTTTCTTTTTCTATTCTTTGTCTGCATCTTGTACCTGGTCATATTCAAGACTCTTTAAGGGGTTCAAGACCCTTCATTCAAGACCATGAGCTTAAAGATCACACTCTGTCACCACGCTTTTCAACTCCTTCTGTTACAAATAACACCAAAGGTATCTAGAATCAAAAGAGACTAGAGAGAATTATCCTTCCATTTTCTTTACTTTGTACACTTGAAAGTATTTCGTTCTGCAGCTAGTTTGATGATTTTCCTTATTTTAACTAGCTTCACCTGGTTTTCATATAGGTCACTCAAGCAGGTGCATGAAACAGAACAGCACAGTTTAAAACAAGAATAAAAAAAGATTTAAAGCACCAGAAGAACCTGGAGAAAAATGTAGTAGCAGGAACTGTTTTTAACTCATTTCCTAGGCAAACTAGGTTTGAAATTTATATCAGCTTTTAAGTGGAAAGGGCAATCTGGGTTGCCAAAGAGGAATGGTGCTGACACTTGCACAAGGTATATTCTCTTGCAGACCCACACAGCAGATGAAAAAAGCCCTACAACTTTCCGTTCTTTGTGGAGTCATGTACTAGATACACAGCAGCTCCCTGGTGGTTCGAGTATCAGTGGGATATCTTTCCCCTCCTTCTCTCTGCTGACAATAAAATTTCTCATTCACCCTTTTGCTATCACCCCGCAGCCAACAGTGCCACGAGAACACAGAGCAGCACATTCCCCACATCAGGCTGGGCAGCTGGATCACCCTGCCCAAGGCGCTGGTATTCACAAAACTATTGGGGCTCTACACAAATTCTCCAGCACAGGCAGCATGACTAGAAACTGCTTTGTAGAGTTGACCATCATGGGCATTGGTGTCCACACACACCTGAGAGAAATCCAGGGTACTACTTCCCAGGAGTTGTGACATAAGTGGGAGGATTGGAGCTAGGCCCACTCTGCTTTTCCCCAAGCTGCAGAACTTGTACAGCTTCGATCCTGAATACCTCCAGTCAACAGACTTTCACAATAGATCATTTTCCCCTTCACCTCAAGGCCTCTGCACTCATCACAAACAGGGCACTCCAGGGCATTACAGGCTGGAAAGTATTTGTTCCCTCCAGCATATTCCTATGCAGCATTGTGCACTAGATGTGGAGAAAATTTAATATTAGAATGGCAAGGTGATTAGTAACAACTGCTTGCAACATTGCAGTAATCAAAGAGTAATACCTTTATTTATGAATTAGCACTATTCATGTTTTACTTTCAATAATATGCAGCCAAGAAAGAAGGCAAATTGGATCCTACTTGTATTGATGTATATATTTCAAGTAGAAATAGAACTCTGGGGAACACCATGGACTGCAGGCCTCCAGCTGGACTCTGCTCCACTGATCATGACCCTCTGAGACCTGCCTTCAGCCAGTTCTTGATCCACCTCACTGTCCATTCCCCCAACCCACATCTCCTGAGTTTACCTATGAGGATGTTACGTGAGACAGCATCAAAATCTTGCTGAACTCAAGATGTACACCATCCACTGCTTTTCCCTCACTAACCCATCCTGCCATGCCATTGAAGTCTATCAGATTAGTCAAGTGTGGTTTCCCCTTGTGAATCCATCCTCACTACTCCTGTATTCCTGATGACTTTCTTGTCTTCTACATGCTTTTAGATGATCTCCAGAATTATCTGTTCCGTTACCTTTCCAGGAACTGAGATAGTTTCCTGGGTCCTTCCTCTTACCATTTTTGAAGATGGGAGTAAAACTGACCTTCCTCGGGACACCAGGCACCTCTCCTCTTCTCCAAAATTTTTACAGGTGGTGGAGAATATAACAACATCTGTCAACTCCCTTGGTACCCATGGATGCATCCCACCAGAGCCCATGGATTTAATGATGTTAACTCTGCCTAGCTTATCTCTAACCCAACCCTCTACAGCCCCAGGAAATCTTCCTTTCTCCAGCTTTCTTCTCTTGCTTCTGAGGTCTGGGACTCCTGAGGGTCAGTCTAAGCAGTAAAGACTGAGGCAAAAAAAGCATTCAGTGTTTCTGCCTTCTCTGCATCTTCTATTACCAGAACATGCCTCTGATTCAGCAGCAGCCCTACATTTTCCCTAGTTTTCCTTTTGGTGCTGATGTACTGCTGCTGAAACCCTTCTGGTTGTCCAGCTCTCTTGGACCCCCTTTTCATCTAGAGCCCTATCCCATGGGATTCCTCTAAGCAGGTCTTTGAAGAGGCTGAGTTTAGCTGTCTGGATGTTTAGGGATCTAGTCCTGCTTACTGCTTTGCTTCCTCCCTGCAGGATCCTGAGTTCCAATATCTTGTGGTCACAGCAGGCAAGGCTGCTCCCAATGTTCATGTCTTCAACCAGTTCCTACTGGTTTGTTAGTACAAGGTCCAGCAACACACCTTTCCTTGTTAGCTCCTACACCACTTGCATCAAAAACTATCATCAGTAATCTGCAGGAACTTCCTGGACTGTGTCTGCCGAGCTGTGTTGTCCAACAACAACTATCAGGATGAATGAAGTACCCCAGAACCAGGGCCTGTGATCTCAAGGCTACTTCCAGCTGCGCACAGAAAGCCTCGTCAACTTCCTCCTCCTGATCAGGTGGTCTGTAGTAAAAGCCCACAATGGTGTCACTCATTTTAGCCTGTCCCTTAATTCTTGCCCATAAGCTCTCAACTCTTTGTCTGTCCCTGGACCAAGTTTAACAAGAGGCCAGTTGCTCTCTCACATAAAGAGCAATTCCACCACTTCCTATCACTGACCTGTCCTTTCTAGGAATATCTGCCTTGCCAATCTTCTCTTTGATTCTTACGCAAAAGACACTCAACCTCATCATCCCTAGCCTTGAGCACTGTAGAGTTGAAACACTTCCTAATGGACAGAGACACCACAACACCTCTCCTTCCTTGCCTGTCCCTTGTGAAGAGCTTGTAGTCATCCAGTGCAGCACTCCAGTCATGCAAGTCATTCCACTATGTTTCCATGGTGGTGACTATGTCATAGATTTCCTGCTGCACCGTGGCATCCAGCTCCTCCTGTTTGTTACCCGCACTGTGTGCATTAGCATAGATGCATTTCAGGTGGGCTACTGATTTCATTCCCAAATTAGTTTCCATCCTCAGCTCTTCTGCAGATGGTTTAGAACTTCAAGTGATACTGGTTTTTGTGGGTTTTGGCTGGCTGGTTTGTTGGGTGTTTTTTAAAATTTCCCTCCCAAATTAAACAAGTTGAAAAGCAAAACTGAGTATTTTTTATCTTCTTCATAATAAAGTATGTCTATGAACTTGGGTATGTTCCTGCACTCAAATGGCAGGGAAGAAAACTGGGAAGAATTTTCAGAGTTGTAACTTTCAGAATATCTTACAGCAGTCAAATGCATGAAAAGTGCACGAGTATGGTTTCCAATTTTTTTTTTCAGAATAAATCAATTACTTCTGCAAACACAGCATTCATATAGAGCAACTGAGACAACAATTGTATTTATTCAAATAGGTACAGTAAAACCTAGATCTCAGTTCCTACAAATATGACAAGTTGAGCAATTGTGGAAAAGTTTTCTTCAAGTCTTCGTTTTCCTTGTAATCATTGCTTGAGACAGATAAAGAAGCAAGCATAAGCTGAAGTGCAGCAGTCTCCTTTCCTGAATAAAAAGCATTTTTAAAAAATGTGTATCTTCCCACTGTGCTAAGCTGCCTTCACAATTTGTGTTGACTGTTTATATAGTTTTACAACATTGTCATAAAATAATCATCATTATCATGCTTTAATTTGAGTCTTGGAATAAGAATATCCCAAATCTCCATACATCATGTCACAGAAATTGGGCTTCCACACAAACTAAAAAAAGTACAAATAAGAAACTCAAAAAAACTTGAATAGGCTTTGTTAGATATACAAGCTGCAGCAACCAGTGCTGTGTTCAGGAAACTCTGGGTGAAAAGTCATCAAAGCAATTACTTTAGGAATGTTAATAGCACATAAACAATGCTTCCTAGAAAAGAAATTTAATTTCAGTCTTCACCATAACAAGCACAATGACAACTTAAGCTTTTAACTGACTAAGATGGTTTTGAAAAATAATAATGAGAAATACTATGTTGTCCTTTTTGTGACCTCTTTCTACCAAACGAAATAGCTCAGATTTTGAATATTCATATTCACTAAATGGAATACAGCCCAGAGTGTTTGTGCCATGTTGTCTAATAATAGAAGCATATGAGGAACTCATATAGTTGGAGAGGAAAAAAAGGCTAAATTTAACAAATTATTCACCGGAGATTACTCACTTTTCTCTGATGAGAGCAGGAAAATGTGACAGCATGAACAAAGTTTATAAGCTCATTCGTGTCAGTTGAGCATAGTTTTATGTCAAAAAAAAAAGAATGATAAAAGCCACAATTCAGAATATTAAAATAAATACCTTCAGGGGAAAAAGAGAGCAAAGACTACAACAAAAGAATAAGACAGCAGAGATGGAGCCTCTTCTGAACATACAGCAAAGAATTAATCACTTTACTTTATATTTCTAATTAATAGAAACACAGGAAAGGCACAGAAATTTGGTAACAGTGAGCAGCTCTTAACTGTTGCAATTTCACAGTTGCCAATACTTTAAGGAAGGAGATGACCAAAAGATGTGACACTGTACCTACCCATGGTGCCATATCTTTTCTTTGATTTAGACTCTTTTTTCCACAGAGTATTGAGCAGCACCAAAGAAACTGTGACCAGCCACCAACTAGGTGAAGGAGTAACCAAGCATTTCACGAATATTTTTGATACATTGTAAATCACAGGTGAGCTTTCCCTTCAGTAAAGTCAGGAACAGTATCCTGATGCCACAGCCAATGAGCAGAAGATTGACTTCAAATTCTACTGACATATCTTTGAGAAATGTGTCCTTAGTATTTCTCTCAAACATTTCACTCAAAACTCAGGCAGTTCAGGTGTTAAGTGTTTAGAATTCTGCTCACTCACTAAAAGTAATCTGAAAAAACATTTTTGATGGCCGGGTAAGATACAGTTTTATTTTCATTTCAGACAGTAAGTAACTTGATTTTCTGCCCAATATGGGTAATTTTTCTAGCCAGATTACCAGCTCTCTGGTAGTCTTTGGAAATTTTTTTAAGATGCCAAACTTTTGCTGGTGATAACAGCCAAGAAAATACATATGACATTCATTAGTTTTACTGGATCTATTTTTATGACCCCTCAAAACTCATCCTGAGCAAAGGAGACAGAAGTGAGGAAAAGAGTGAGAGGAAACAAAGATTGAGAAGCTTTAACATTTGCATGAAGGAATATTGTCATTGACATCCTGTTGTAATCCAGCATGACAAGCTGAAAAGGGAGTGTCACTATACATGTTCTCAGGAAAGGAAGCAGAGGTCTCACATACAGAATAGAACACAGGAATGATATGATCTGGCCAGAGTATTCAATCCTGTGCCAAGCAAGCCCAACCAAACACAAAGGGAACACAAAGGTGCTGGTTAGTTGTCTATGTCTCACCTTGAGAACCAGAAGAAAGAAAAATTTACAAGAACACTTTCTCCAAAATAAAACTACCAAAAAATTTCCATATGTAAAATAAAAACACTCAAGGAAACAGAAAAAAAAATCACAGGTTACAGAATTGTGAGAGCTGCCAAAATGAATAAGTAAAAACATCTGGTCTAAGCATATTTTTTCTTTCTCCTCCCTATCCCAGAAGTTTCTTTGGGGCTGGAGTTTCTATTCTTGGGTAATTGAATTCTCAATGAAAGACCAAAAAAAGACATCTAATCAATACTTACCTGAATGGCCCACGTGTAGCTGTATGAGAAGAGCCATCTCTTCATGTAATCGCAAAGATCCTTCCCATCACTTTTCTCTGGCATTAAGGAAGGATCCTTTACCCACTGCTTTATGGCACTTCAATATTTATTGGTTTCCAATTTCGGAAACTTTTAATGGTTAGAAATTTTCAAAGATAATTCTTTGTCATTCAAAATCACCATATACCATATCAGATGTCTATATCAGCTGCTACTAAATTCTTTAATGGTGACCAGTGCTTGTTTAGAGGCAATGTCTTGTGACCTTGGATCTTGCTGAATTTGTAGAGGCTTGCTTAGCACTTTAACTGAACAAAACAGACCTTTACTTCTTTCTTTATTTCATTTCTAAACAGTCTTTGGAAGAGATGAGTAAGTAAATGGAAAAAATATCTGAGCTAAAAACTATCTTTTTTATTGGTCCAAACCAGTGTGAAAGAGAAGCAGATACAATTTAAATATAGGAAGCAAAAAGTCCACTTGTGTTCCTTACTCTTTGTGCAGCATACATAACATGAGCAGCAAATCCAAATATCTGGTTCATGAAATGTGTAACAAGGGTCTTTTACACATTCTCCCTTCTCACTGCCAGGCCAGAAGGAATAATATGGAAGAAGCAGCTGGAGCAGAGACGCAGGGCACTAGAGTGGGTTGGAAAGTAGTCTGAGGCTTCCCCTCTACTAGGGCTGCTCAGGTGCCCAGGTGACTGAAGAGCAACCCCAAAAGATTTGGAAGCAGCCTAGCAAGTGTTTTCAAGTCACCTCAGGGCAAAAAGGCCAGTGATAGGTCCATACAGCACTCATAGGGATAATCCAAATCCAATCAGTCCAGGTTACATGAGGTTGCAGAGTGTGAACAGAAATCTCATTATGCCTGACAAGATTGTTTGGCAGGGGCAGAGAAAGTGCTTGGCATTTTGCAATTTATACTTCATGCATTTGGTAGCAATCTAGGACAGCTTCATAAGTTTAGTCATATTTTTGTGTCATTTGCTGTGGTATGAGATACACCACTAACAGTGACAGACATCCTAGCACTCACACTGGATTATAGTGGAAACCAGATACAGGATACAACACAAATACATCAAACATTCATGACTGGCAGGCTTGCAAAACACTAGCTTTAACTTAGCTAGCTTTGATCAGCTTTTCCTCCTTCATGAATTGACTCCTTCTCACTGTCCAGAACTTTAAAATGAAGAGTTTGCATGCTTATTTGAAAGGAATTTGCTTTTATAGTGAGATAACTAAGTTTCAGCTAAATTGTGACTCTTATTTGATTAATTTTTTCCTTACAAGCCTTTTTTCCAGTTTGGATGCCAGTCTTAAAGTAGAATAATGAAGCAGAGGGCAAGGAAAGTAGTAGGTTTAGCCATGACTCTATCCACTCTTTTTTTGTTGATAAAGCCAGAGAGTAAGTTGTTCTGTGAATACAACATGAGTAGCTTAGCCCATGAAGAAGAGCACTATGGTCTGTTTCTCTTCTACTGAGCTGTTCAGCCTCTGACAAACAGCATTCTTTTCTGAACTAATTCTGAGAACAAGCAGACCACTCCTCACCATGAGTCAACATTTTACATTTTGTTCCTGGTCTTATTCTACTCTGTGTTGTATGCAGTTCAGCCTAAATTTTGATACAGATGCTCTGAAGGAAAAATGCTTTGAGGTCCCAGCTGCCTTATCGTCTTCTGAGCACACTCAGGAGTAAAAGTCAAAGACAAATTTCACCCAGAAATAGAACATGACCAGTACACAAGACCAAGTAAAAACACAAGAAGGACTATTCAGCAATCAGAAGGGAAGCCTGGAAGTTCAGTGCTGTGCTCATGCTGGTCAGGCTGCTCAGCGGTTTGTAGCAGCAGTATGTTGCATCACAAAGTTTCTTTCCTGTTTCCTTTCCTTGGTTTATTCTCCCATGTTGACTTCTCTCTTCCCCCTAAAAAAAGAGATTTACTTTTAATCCATTTTCAAGTTTCTGCAAATCTTTGCAGTTTATTGGAATAATTGAGCTTTCCAGAAGACCTCCTGTTAGAGTGAAGCAGGTTGGACAAACCAGGGCCAAACAGGATGATTTATCAAAACCCAGACAACAGAAAACCTTTGTTGACTTTCTTGGTAAAGACTGGGTGGACTTTTTTGGTTTTGTTGATTGATTTTTAAAATAAGCCCAGTGTTAAATTTCTTCAACATTATTAAAGGCAATGCCCAAATTACCCAGGCCCAAAATGTCATAAAGTTTAAAGACTCATTTTCTAGATCAGAACAGAGACCTGGCTAATGTAGAAACATAAGTACTTTAGGTTTTGTCATGTTCTTTGAATCTGTAAAGGGTTTGAGGCTTTTGATTGTGATTTGTGATAATATTTGGAGCAATTTATGTACTGCATATATGGTAGCATTGTATGTCTTGATAAAGCAGATTTTCATTTTTTATGATCCTCCAAACATATCCACAGTAGCTTACAGTTTCTGGTAGAACAGACTTTTAGTTGCTATGTGTCTACCATGATCTTTGAAACGTATCCCTATAAGACACTGGGGACAAGATATCGCTGATGACTTGCACTGGCTTGTCTCTTGACTTCAATGTCTCTTCTGCTGTGTGTGTAATAATTTTGCAGGCTCAAGAAGTCCATGCATTGTCCTCTGTCAAGACATCTGCCTTATAGATACACTTAAATGAATTAATAGGTTTGATCGTGCACCTTTTGAAATTTTTTATGCATTCTAAACTGTATCAGTGACATCAGTCAACTTCTTTGGAGGGTGACTCATTCTGTTTCATTTTCTCTGCTTTTGGGGGTAAGGCAATGCCTTTTCATAATATCCAATCTTGTTGCAGAAGGGATTTCTGCAGCATGTATAGGACAGCAAGGCCCATGGAAAAAATTAGGGACTGATTCTTGATAGATGTTTTAGAGATCTTTATTCTCCAGCTGCATGGCCGGCATCCTGCTGAAGAACTCTAGCAATCGGTGGGACAAGCAGGGTCCTTCCCCCGGGCAGGGAAACACAAAACAACCAATGGGGAACAGGATTGACCAGGGAGTAGGGAAACCCTATAGGTCATGCCTCTACTCCAGGGTCCCCCTCCCCCTGGACCCCACACCAGGGGGCAGGAACCCCAACACTTCACCCTTTTGTTTTAACTAAAAGAGATTTAAAACTTCACATTGGAAACAACTGGATAAACATAACAAGAACAGTTTCAAAACAAAACAAGCCACCCTCCTGAGTCTCTAAATGTCCAAACAGATTTTTTCTCTGGAACATCTTAGGGCTGGCAGAAGGGAGACAGGACTCTCTGAGGATGCTTTGTGGGGAAACTGAGGCAGGAGAGGGTTTCTTCCACATGTACCTGTTGGAACTCTAAACAACAATCGTTAATTTCTTCCCTCCCCTTTTTCATCCCCCCCTCAGCATCGGAGAGGAGTTGTGGGGAAAGAGAATTGTATAAGGAAGCCATGGGGTGAAAAACAGATTAGGAATAAATTGGGGATGGGGTAAACTTAGGAAGGGTATAGGGTAAAAGGGGAAAGTAGCCTGCGGGTAGGGAAGTTGCTGGGATGGACATTGTTTACAATTTCGTGCATAACAGCTGCCTTTGACTGGAATACCTCCAGGCCCTGTTACGTGCGCCACCTGTGGGCCTTTTATTCCTTACACAATATCAAATTGTACAACTTCTCCATCTCCTACACTTTGGAGGTATTTTTCAGGGTTATTCTTTTTAATGGCAGTTCTATGGATGAATAGATCTTCCTTTGTATCGTCTCGTGTTATAAATCCATAGTTGTTTTTGACATTGTACCATTTCACAATTCCTGTGATTTTCGTTGCTAGAACTTCTCCTATTATGTGCTTGCGTGTTTGCCACGGCTGCTGGTCCTGTGCGGGCGCTGTTTCGCCAACTCCAATGTCTCGGCTGGGTCCCCGCGTTGCGGCTGCTCCGAGCCCTCCGAGCGGCGCTGCTCCGGCGTGTCTGGGCTCTGCGCGGCCCCGCGTTGCCACAGCCACTGGTCCTGCGCCCTGCAAGCGGTTCCGCTCCGCCAACTCTACTCTGCTTTGAGAGTGGCGCTGCTTTGGCTCAGCGCTGCACTGCGCAGCTTCTTGTGTCACTATGGAAACCACCGCTTTTCACTCTACAAAGGTCTCCAAGCCGTGTGCTCGGAGTGGGTTTCCACGCTGACCCCCAGTTCCTGGCTGCTCGCAGGGTCTCTCTGCTGCACATGGCCCATGGCACCCACGGCGCCTGCATTGTCACTCCCTCACTTGCAGTTGTGTGGCAGGGGACCCCGAGATGGGGTCCGCAACAAGGCGCGGACTCCCAAGGGGGCTGAGCACGTCCAGCACAGGCACCTCCGCTGACACAGGTAGAGGAGACCCTGTGGCTACAGTCACATGCCCCTGGGATGGCTGCCGCACGATCTCAGCCATGTGATGATGGTCATCATCTGCTATAGAGGTAATGGGACTATGCACATGCTTCTCAAGAGCTTCATTAATTACAGGAAGTACACAGAGAAGTTCTATCATTACAGTATGTTTTGATTGAGCCATTACCTTATCAATTATCTTGGTCCAAAAACCGCAGATACTAATTTTAGGAGGACTAATGTCAAAAAGTAAGTCTTGAGAAACATAAGGGAAATTTTTGAAAAACCAGTCAAAAAAATGTTCTAGATATCCCAGAGCAAGTTTCATGTTTTTCTGTGCCAGGATTTCTTTAATTTCTAGATACATTTCCTTCTGTGGATTAGACAGCCGCATTTCCCATGATTCTTTCATAGTCCAGAGAGAACAACCAAACAGAAGGAAGAAGAGAAATCCAGAAAGTTTCTTTACTCACAAATGCTTGGGGATCTTCAAAATCTTGATTGTTTCACAGTTGCTGACTCCAGGGAATCGTTATACCCACATTCTCTACCATTTGTTGCAGAAGGGATTTCTGCAACGTATAGGACAGCAAGGCCCATGGAAAAAATTAGGGACTGATTCTTGATAGATGTTTAGAGACCTTTATTCTCCAGCCGCATGGCTGGCGTCATGCTGAAGAACTCTAGCAATCACGGGACAAGCAGGGTCCTTCCCCCGGGCAGGGAAACAAAAAACAACCAATGGTTAACAGGATTGACCAGGGAGTAAGGATACCCCATGCCTCTACTCCAGGGTCCCACTCCCCCCGGACCCCACGCCAGGGGGGAGGAATCCCAGCACAATCTGACCTTCCCCTGACACAAATTCATTCCATTTCCTCTTGTTCTATCCCTGCTCACCAGAGAGAGAAGATTGGCAGCTCCTCCTCTGCTGCACCCCTTGAGGAAGTTGTAGGCTGCAATGGACTCAGCCTGCAGCCCTCTCTTCTCCAAGCTGAACCAGCCAAGTCACCTCAGCCACTCCTCTGAATTCTTGCCCTCGAGGCCTTTCTGTCTTGCTCAGCCTCCTCTGAATATACCATTAGGGTCTGACATCCTTCTTACACTGAGGTGCCTACAACCACACACAGGACTTGAGGTAAGGCTGCCCCAGCACAGAGGAGTGTGGGACATTCACCTCCCTTGCCAGGCCAGTGAAGCTGCGCCTGATACACCCAGGACACAACTGGCCCTCCTGGCTGCCAGGACACACAGTGCACTCATTTTCATCAACCCAAAACCCAGATCTCTTTCTGCAGTGTTGCCTCCAGACTCCCTCCCATCCCCCAGTTTGTCCATATAATCAAGATTACCCTTTCCCAGGCAGAGAATCCTGGGCTTGATCGTGTTAAATTTCATTTGGTTGGTGACTGCCCAGCATTCTGGACTGTCCAGATCTCTCTGTAAAGCCTCTCTACCTTCTAGGGAGCCCATAGTTCCTCCTAGTTTAGCAGCATTGTAAAATTCAGTGACATTTGGTTCCAGGATCCAGCACATTTACAAAAACCTTTATGAGCATTGGCCCTAAAATGGAACTCTGAAGAACACAGCTGTTAACTGGTGAGCAGCCTGATTTAACTCAGCTTACTATAACCCTTTGAGCCCAAAATATCCGAAAATTGCTCACCCAATGTATTA
The DNA here is from genome assembly GCF_965178545.1 of Coloeus monedula. NCBI lineage: Eukaryota > Metazoa > Chordata > Aves > Passeriformes > Corvidae > Coloeus > Coloeus monedula. The sequence continues at coordinate 42,590,728 of NC_138822.1, read as the reverse complement.
TGGACTTGTCTAAATTTGTGCTGGACATTTTTTGCAGAATGATACTGTGAAAGACAGTAATAAAATGAAGACATTTTTGTGAACTGAACAGAAATGAAAGCCCAATCTTTTGCTTAACACAGAGTTTGAATTTCTTATAATTCCCACACTGAGCATAAAAACATCTTCTGTTTTCTCCCAGGAATATTGGTTTTCTCAGTATAACTGAGGTTTGTTGAATCACAATTGTTGCCCCAGCTGGCACTGCCTTGAAACATAAGACATTGTTTTCTCTGCTCACTTTCTTCTTAGCGCAAGTCAATATATGTTGTTGTATGCACAGTAAAGATCACTAATACTCCTTTTATTCTTAGCTCACAAAGGTATACATTTTTTTAAAAGTTATCTAATTGTTTTGCAAAATTGTCTATTGTCAGCCCTGCAATGACCTCTCACCTGTATTGCTCTGCAGCTTCATGACACTGAAGCTGCATTTGTTAAAAAGATCACTCTGGACAACACACACTTCTGAATTTTCCTCCTCCTCATTTTTAGAGCAACTGGATTTCTAGTGTTGAAAGTGAAACAACATTAACTTCAGGCCATCATAAATTTTGCATACTCCAAATGGGTAGAACACTACAGTTTTTCCCAAGATCAGCTTCATTCTTTTGAGAGAAATGCAGTGTAGATAAATTGTGAATTAAGTTACATTGCATCCCTTCAGGTTTGGGACATCCATCCCTTGTGGTCTGAACTGTCTTACTCTGCACATAACTGCTAGCCTTTTGAATGCATGATATGTAAGCTCTTACGACAGTACTGTACATTCTAAACTCCAAGACAAAAGGATTTTTCCCATTTAAGTTAAAAGGTAGAATTCAAGCATGGTATTTAATGACAGACTGAAGTTTGTAATTCATTCCTTAAGGTAATGGAACCATATACACCCAGTCGAGCATATATTCTTTTAAGTTATGGCAAAATGCAATTACAGTTTAAAGGGAATATTTATGTACATTAGTTAGCAACATCATTGCAACTTAGTGCTCACACATCAACACTTAATTAGTGTAAGCGTAAGTGACATAATTGCTACAAGGCATGTATTACCCATAATGTGAGGTAATTTCATGCGCTATGCACATTTTAAATATCTACTCTGTATTTTTCCAGCTTTGATTTTTAAATCAATAGATGTTTGCATATAAAGTTACCTTAAACTATTGTGCATTTTATTTGAATGCAGGGTGTTGTCCAGCAATAGAAAAAAAAAAAGTTTCTTTCTCCTTGAGGAAAATCTAACCAACTTTCATTATTCAAACTTATAAGTTCAAAAATGCTGGATTTCAAAACAACAGAAATGTCTATGTGAACAGTATGTTAACTTTTCTATTAGATGAACATTATTCATGCTTTATCCACAGAATAGTCAGCCTTAATATGCTGACGTTGTTCTTCTGTAGGCTTAACCATGCTTTTGTCCAGTCCCACTCTTCAGCTCTTCACATGAATGGCCCTTGTTAGCTGATCAATGAAGCTGGCAAAAACAAAACTCAGTAGGTCCTGAAGAAACCCAGCTGTTATGGTAACTAGAAGAAACCAGTAAACTAATGAGTAGAGGGGGCATCTGGGATTACATTATGGATGTGTAAGGAAATATGTTCACATATACCAATAAAAATGCAGTCATTCATTCCCTGCTTTATTTTGTTTTCTAAGAGGATTGCTCCTTGGATTTTATTTGCTGTTTGAGAAGGAATGACTCTACCAATACTCTATGGAACATGAAATGTATTTTGCATATTACTGCATCTTATGGAAAAAGAAAACTAACTTTATAATCTAAAGACAGGAAACAGAAAATGTATATGTCTTGCTTTGGAATAATTTGCAGAAGTTATATATGATCATATGGAGGTAAGAAGGAACCAAGCAGTTTTGGAAAGTTTAATATTTCCCTGTCATGTTACATAAAGGGCTAGAAATCTTCAATAGGATTCCTGCTTCCTGCCTAAACCTAATAACACATTCAGCAATTAATGTTTAATAGATCTGTTGAAAGGATAATCTAAACTTAAGACCATCCTTCCCTTCCGTAACCTACAACTTATAAATAAGAACAGAGTTTAAATATCTGGAGGAAGTTAGGAACAGCTATGTTTCTCTATTGTTTTTTAGAAAGGGGGATGGGTACAGTTAGCAGAGTTGACAGAATTTTTTGTGTAAGCATTTCACTGTTACTCTTCATTAGTCAGTTAAAGCACTTTTAAAGCTGGAGAAAATTTTACCGGGAGAATATTTTCCTGATAGAAAGTGTTCTTTTTTATCATGCAAAGTCTTGTACAATTATATATGATTGTTGAAAATTTCTAAAAAAACATAGATAAAAAATTAATTATTAGACTGAGGGGTAGCATTTCTTCTATGCTAGAACTGTCAGAACTTTATTGCAAAAAGGCTTTTGTTACTGATTTTAGTTTTTGTTATTATAAACCAAATAAATATTTTAAAGTAAAGACAGAACTTAGCATTTTTCTTTGAAACTGTCCTTTTTTGAGGATAACTTAGAAATATTAGCATCATTGCAATTTGCAATAATCAAATCCACCTGCAAGCTTACTGAAAGAGTTTGTACTTATGGGATCAAGACCTTCAAATAGTTATTTTTTGTTTACATAAATATAGTTATTTAGTCCTTAACTTACCAAGAGACAAGCACCCAACATTATAAATTACTATTGTTTGAAAAAAGAATTATGAACATCTTTACCTTGGTAGAAATATTTTTTTTATTGCCATTGACATGAACCTTAACTTTTTGTACTTACTGAATGGATTAATCAAACAGTCCTCAAAATTAGGAACATGTTGCATCTAGAAGCACCAACTATCTGGGGATAATCCATTAACTTTTATAATAACTGACTTCTCTTACATCCTTTTTTGAAAACACCCACCACAAGCTGGATATGGAGAAAGCTTGATAGATCCTACAAGAAGGTGCAGCATAAACTCCCTCCATATATTTACTGAACTCCACCAGGACAAGCTAAAGAATTGTGTTTTTTTCCCAAAGGATTTGTGCATTCCATTACACCCATGCTATATTAAGGTCCCAGTTTTCTCATGTTGGGAAAAGTGCAAGTTTGCAGCCCTTTATTTGCTGCATTACTTAAGTTCTTGCACCACCAGTAATCTCTACTAAAAATATTTTCTCAGATTTGTAATGTATAATTTGTTATAAATTATAATTTATAATAACTATAAATACAGCAATTATTTTTTTTTCTTGGTCTACCAACACAAATTATTGGTGGTCCTCTGATATGAGACATTGCCTAAACCTCTCAGTTGCCCTCTTCTGTACCCATTCCAGTTTGAGTACACCTCTCTGAGTACCCAGAATTGGATGTGGTAATTTCTACAGTAATTTCTACCAGTAATTTCTACAACAGTATCAGTACCACTTTTACTGAAAATATCTTGTTTGATATACCCTAAGTCAGATTAGCTGGCTTTACTGACATATCACATTAATGACTCACGTTTAATGTAAGATCAATAAGCATATCCAAATTCTTATCCTTCTATGTTGCATTCAATGCTGAACCCATCAATTTATAGCTTACTTTAATTTGAAAAGTATTTTATGGTTTATTTTAATCTGAAAAATACATTTATACAAATAAGACTCATAAGGTAGGTGAAAGATGAGACATCAGCTTAGAATATGCATTGGTATTTGCCAGAAAGCTTATATATAGTCTTATATGAATATAAATATGTATATCCACATATTATTATGTATTTTCTAGTGTATAAAACTAGTCTTAGAGTTTATCATTATTCTTATTATTATTTATGTAATTAAATGCATCCTCCATACAGCTCCTCTCTCTAACCTACCACGTATTCCTGTAAAATCAGATCTCCTGCTTGACAAGATAATATATTGCTGTCACCCCACTGAATATTAGTATAATTCTGATTTTAGTTTACTAAAATGACAAATGCAGCTACTTTATAGCTGCTTTGGACCATAAAACATTTTGAAAGTTATTTTGCCACTGAATCAGTACTGAAGCAGATATGCGTGAAGATTTGGCATTTAATATGTGAGGTGGTTTTGCCCCTTTTCTGTTGTGGGAAATTTGGTTATAAATTTTTCATGACATAGTTCTTTTGTCTGTCAGCACCTTTTACTTTGGGAAAAAAGTCTTCTTGACAGCCACTTTGAGCCTGCTCCTCCAGAGTTTTTACTCATCGCAGTAAAAAAAAGTTTAGGAATAATAAAATAAAATAAAGGTGGAAATTAAGACAAAAATAAAGAGAATTTAAGAAAATACTCCCTTCTTTGTTGTTTTTTAAAAGGTACTAGATATGTCATATCTGTCTTCACATAAAATGAAAAGAGGAAATGTTTTATGGTTCAGGAAGAAATCAGAAGAAAATGTTTCTAGCTGCAGGCCAAAGGCTCCAGGATTGTCTGCGTTCCACATTGCATCCAGGCTTAAAAGCCTTTCCTTTGGAGGAATCAGACTGAGAAACAGCAAGGCCCTACCCCTTCACAGAATGACACCTGTGCTTAGTCTTATGAACAGTGAAAACTTGCACTCTTTTAAAAACAGAACTTTTTGTGTTACAGATACTCTCGTACACAGAGATAGTCACAGGCCAAAAACAAGCTTACACTTCAGGGTTAACTGATGTGTATTGCACTACCACCATTGTCAAGAAAATTAATGTAATGCTAGCTTGTCCCTACACATATGCAACAGGTTTGCTGTAAGTAATTCTATAGTGAAAAGGGAGAAAGAAATATACAGTTCAGTTCTCTCAGCAAAAAAATGTAACTGCAGATACAGCTGTACAGAAGTATTCAGCTATACTGGTCTTTAGACTACAAGTAAGTTTCCTCAGAACATACTTCAAAAGATTCAGATTTCAGTGCTCACAGACCAAGAAAAAAGCAAGGTCATCTATTATCTTAGATGTAGGTGGGGGGACTTAAGTGAGCATACATTGCATTGCATCTCTTAAAGGTGGACAGCACCTCAGAAGAAAACAATGCTTGCCTTTTCCAGAGACTCCATAACAACTTCTTTTGTTTAATTTAGGGTGAATGTTTACTGACTGTTGTCTCTCAACAACTTGCCTGACTGCCATTCCAAGGAAGTGAGTACCTCCATCCTCCTGAGGACATCAAAACAAGGCAAACATGACAGTCTTCGTACAAATCAATGCCACAGAGAAAGTTGCTCTCTTTCCTCCAGAGCAGTGCCATCAGCAATGCTGTCATATTTTGCAACCCAAAATATTCCAGTTTCAGAGTTAATTTGAGGAGAAAGATTTGTTTTCCAGGAAAAAAAAAAAAGAGATAAAAGAACAAAAAAAATCCCCCAACACTTTAATAACTTCCATTAGACAAGCCACAAATATAAAACAACACGCGAAACTCAAATCCAAAAGGACCCCTTTTTCAAATTCTTCATGTAGTTCACACCTGGCAACAACTAGTCTCCTGCTTACTGTTTACAGAGTTCATTGCATGTATCCAATTTTCCCTTTTTATGATCAGCAACTTTTTTAAAAAAAAAGTTACTTGCCAGCATGGCTATAGAACATAAATCACATAATATAAAACATAAATAAAATGTAAATAAAACAGCAAAAAAATCTGTATATCCAATGTGTAAAGATAAAAGGAAATAGCTTTACACATTTCATTAGGCCATTGAAGAGAAACCCAAATTCTTCTCCTCCTCAGAACTCAGACTTTAATCATTCTGCATGAAATTATTTGGTTGCGCAAGAAATGGGGATTTTCCTTTGTGAGTTACTTTCTGTTTTCATCATTCTTTTCCTGCAGTTCTTCCTTCAGAGTCCTTGAACAGTGCTTCCTGTCAGTCCTCCCTGTCATCATTCTGTGATCAGCCAAGTCTCTCAAAAATCACTTTCACTTTCTATAAAAATGAACTGTCTATATAATCTGTTGTTATTGAAAAATGTACATAAGGATAAAGAATTGCTGGGGAAACACCAGTGTTTTAGGTTATCTTCCTGCAGCTGGAGAAAGAGATGAATCACAAGTTACAGTAATTCTAAGCAATTCAGATCACCAGGCAAAATACAGTTAGCCCAACAACAATTGTGAATATTTCATTGACTTCTGTAGTCTACAGTGATGGTCAACATGGATGATAAAACAAAATAAAATAAAATAAAATAAAATTAAATTAAATTAAATTAAAAAGCCAGGTATTAGAGCAATGAGGAACGTTTTTTCATGCTAATACCTCTTCCTCATTATATCCCACTGGCCATGGCCACTCAACAGTGAAGATGAGCAACAGTGAAATTCCCAGTTTCATGGAAATTTCTGATAGTTTTGGTGGCCTGGTGGGTTCTGAAACAATAGAACAAACACAATAAAATCTGAAGTTTCATTTGAAATGATGAAAAATGTATTTTTTGGTGGATATATGATTTTTGGTGGACATTGTTTTATAACATCAACACATTCTGTTCTATCCTTGGAGCATTAACAAAACACATCATTCAAAAAAGAAAAAAACAACTCAGTAAAAAATGCCAGATTTTGAGAGTTTTATTATTTTTGCATTGTAATAAAGACAAGAATTTTCTTTAAAATTTTATCCACAATTCCTTTAGCTAGTTATAGTTGCCATGCAGTTAGAGAAAAGTTTTTGTAACAAATTCTGTTACATCACTGAAAAGGGAATGATTCCTCTCTTAAGAACAGGAAGATGTTACAGGTCCTCTTCCCCTAAGCATTGATGACTGAGAGAGAGCGAGAAGAATGGTTCAGCTGCAGGATGGTATTGGCTGCCTCCTCATTCTGAAAGGAGTATAAATAACTGTGCTGAACTCTGCAATCTCAAGTTTAAAACCTATATATGAAAGAAACTCTCTCATCTTTCTCCTACTATATTCACTGCGTACTTTATAAGACTGATGATAAACTTTCCCTTGAGATCTTGGATGTCATCTTCCTATTACTGGATATAAGATTCTGGAATTCCTTCCTTGTGGAAGGGGAATGGAATTTTACATTAATTGGAAACCTATTTCTATCCATGTGGGTTCTCTTAGGTCTTTGTAGGTCATTTTTTCTTTTTGGTCAATAATACTGTAACATTAACATTTAGTATTTTAGAGTTTTAATTACCTTTTGCTGTCCTAGTCATTTCTTATCTCTGTTTCTAGGTGCCTGGAGAAAACGATCAGACTGCTTTCACATGTCCAAACTGGGATGTTTTCCAATTTGAGGATGAAGTTAGGGTAAGGAGAAGATAATTATTGCCTTCTCAAATTCAGCATTATGCAAGAGAGTTGTGTTTCTAACACAGACATTGATCTTTACTGGGTTTTTGTTAATATCAAAGGTATGCAGTGTGATTTCCTAAATGTAAGTAATCTCAAACAGCTGCTGAACCCCAACAAATCACAATTGCATTTCAATAGCAATGATGACATCACCATAAATTACATGTGTTTAGCAATAAGAAAGCCATGAAATGCTTGCACATAGAAATTTCTTTTGAAGACATTATGATCATATGAAAAAACCAAAGACGTTAGTCATTCCCAATTATGGCAAATACATCCATGTTGTCATCTTGTTATGAACTGAATACCTATTAAATCTTTGGAGAATGGTATCTCTTCTGTACTCAGTCTGTCACTGTTTTACTAAACCCTTCATCTACATAGGAATAAATTCATATGCTGAAACAGAAATTATGGCCAGCAATTAGCTGTAGCTTGTATTTTTATCACCACTGGAATAAGGAGCAATACCTTAGTGAAACCAACATTTCAGTAAGTAAGGCAAGCTAACTATTTCCACAGAAAATGCTTTGCATTTCTGGGATCGTCTTTGTTTTCCCTGCCTATACGCCAGGCAAGGATTAACACTCTGCCGGTCTAAATCCACAAACACAGCCAGACCCTCCCTCCCCAGCACAAAGCACCCCCAGTCACAGGTGAAAGAAAACTACAGAGGAGATTTTGTCTGTTCCAAGACTCCTCTATTCTCCCCCATCCCAGTTACTTCTGTAGGTAACTGTTAATGGCTCTAACAGGTCTTGCCATGTGCATCTCTTTTCCATTTTGTCTCCAGAATTTGCAAGTAATACATGTGTTAGTCTATAACAACAATCTAAAAGTTTGATAAGTTGGACTGATACAGAAACTCAACAGATGAAAACTAATGGTCTTGCTAAAAAAGCAGATGCGTTGAAAACAGAACAGATATTTGAAATGAGGGGATTTTTTCTTTGCTTTTAGTTCTGTCACTAAAAGACATTTGTATTCTGCTAGGCATAGCAAGCAACTCTGCAGTTACTACATGGAAATAAAAACCAGGACTTTAAAGACAAAAGTCTGACAAAAAGAAAAAAAAAATCATTCTTTCACAGTTCTGGTTTTAATTACTTTAGACTGTACTAATAGGGAAACAGGTGCTGCTCAGCAGTTGTAGTGCTTATAAAATTGCAGCAAATCATGCCTGTTTCTAGATCTCCCCAGTTTACATTTTTGGGAGGATACATTCCAAAAACACAGTGCCTTACAACACCATTCACCACCAGCACACCTTTTGTTTTAGTAAAGAAAACATTAGATTGAAAAATTTCTACCCCTTAAGTGAAATGGAAGCTGCATCTTTAAATTATAAAAAAGTTTGCTTGTTCCTTATGTGGGTTGAGGTTTTTTATGGATTACTCAGGCCGGCATGATATGTCTAAGTGAGAAACCTAGAAGGGAGACAACGGGGGAAAGCTTGTTAGTGAACTGAATTCTCTGGAGTAAAAATAATTTCTCCTCCTTCAATTTCCCCGGTGCTCTGGCATGTTTATTTTCCATAATTTTTGTCACAAGGCTTCATATAAATCAGTAGATTTATCAGATGCCTTTCTTGTCAGGCTTTTTTTATAAAATTAAACACATTCAGTGCTGCTTGCAAGGTTCTCCCCTCCACAAGACACAAGCCCTTGTGCACATACACACAACAGTTATCTTGCTACTAGACAGAGATAAATTCCTCACCACTGTGATCATCAGACACTAAGCCAAATTCATCTTCTTTTCTTTCCTTTTTTTTACCCCACTCTGTTATTCATAGAGACCACAGGTGAACCAGGAGAAAATTATTACAGTGTGATGACTGCTGAAATGATAGAAGGTAAAGAAGATGGATTATCACGGTGCTGACATGATTTGTATGGATTTCCAGAATTAAGCTGTTCACTTAAAGTGACCGTCTTCTTTGCACCCACGATATTGCAGCTGCCCTAGTAATAACCTTCATCTGCACTTGTGAGCCAAGTGAGCAGAGCACGTTTCCCATTACCTGTCAAGCGAGTATGTAGAGTTCTTCTGGCCCCGCAGTAATAGCAGGGCTGCTGGTGAACAGAGTAATAAACACCTACTGAGAGGGATGTAGCGTGAAAAGATCTCATCACCTGCCATTAGCACGCTGATGAATAATGCAGCATTTTCGGTGGCAGATGTCAGGGGTGGGAGGAAGAATCACTTCTGTAAATGCTCTGGTGAGCACTTCAGCACAAAGTGAGAGGTGATAGCAACAGATGCATGTGACAAAATTACACTTGCTATTGTGTTTTAAAAGAAATGGGAACATTTACTTCACAAATAGCTGGCAGGCTTTCTCTCTCTCTCCCTTCCCATTCCCCCCCCTCCCCCTTCCACCTTTTTGTTCCCTCAGAGTCAAAAGATGCTGCAAACTATCAAATTCACATATTGCTAAGCGTTTACAGCTCCTAACTCAACCACTGTGTAAGGGACAGTGGGGCTTGGCAGTCCAGCCAGTTAAGCACTTTTTCCTGTAGACCCAAACTGGCAAATAATTTGAATAGGTAAGATTAGAAATAATAATAATAATAATAATAATAATAATAATAATAATAATAATAATAAATCTTTTTTCTATTTAAATTCCCTTTCCACTGTACATTTCAATTCTCTCTTTCAAGAAAACCTACAAGCCACTGTAGAAACGGCAGTGCCAAGTGAAGTGACAGTTCCTGACTTCATGCAGTTAAATCCCTCAGAGGCTCTGGCAACAGTAAAAAGGGTCTCGCTAATGTTAACGTTATCAAGAAACTTCCTATTACTCCTCCTGTTCCACTCACGCCTTTTGCTGCTGTAAATAAGGCAAAGAAGTGACACAGCAGTAGCACAACGTGTTCCTGGATGTGATTTTAAGCGTGGCAATCCTTCTCAGGTAATCTAAATCAGTGCAGGTACTGCTAATTGTTGACAATTTTTTTTTTTTCACTTGAGAGAAATCACACACGCAGACCAAGTCCTTGTTAATGTCAAAAGGTTTGGCATGATGGGATAGTAAAGGACTTCCAAGCTGCCACAACGACTTAATTCCCTGTACCTACAAGCACAGGTCTCAGAGAGCAGTTGAATTTTACTTAAGTTTAATGTCATTGCTTTCTTGCAGAGAGAGTTTCTCAGTGCTAGATATGAATGAGGCTCAAAATCTGTCATATCTGACACCTACATATACTGGGGGGAAAAAGTATGAATGCATAACCAATAATAATATTATATGACTGAAATATTATTCTTGGCACATGCTATCATCTTGTCTGGCTAATCACAGATTCCAATGATTTAAAGCAACCGGTCCCAAACCAGAAATGTTTTCTGATTATCTTCAGACTTCTTTTTTCAGTGGTGCTTTGAGCCAAAGAGCTCTTTTTGGTCAGTTGCTGCCACTTGACACAGTAGGTTACTAACATCAAAGGTCCTGGGTAACAGGATGCCACAAATGGTGAGATTTTAATACAGAAAAGACCTGAGCTCCTGAACACCTGCACTAAGTGAGAGCTGGATACACAGCCATCATCATATGTTTGATGCCTGAAGGACAGCTGAGAAGAAAAAGGAAGAACTGTTGGCTCTACCAGAGGACAGCAACGCTTAAAAACATTATTGTAACAGGTGAGTCACAGGATGGCATAGAAGTTGTAATTGCTCAGAAGAGCCTTGTTCTTACTCAGGTGCACTGCACAAGCCACAAAAGTTGTGTCAGGAGTCCTCGTTTCTGCCCCTCTGCAAGTTATGCACACATTTATATTCTCATCATTTTCTGATTGGTTACTGAAAGGCTAGGAAAGGCAGTAGCCTTTCCTAGTAACTACATAAGTTGGGCATTAAAGAGCTCTGAAGGGGTGAAAAAAAAGTCTCCATTGTTAAGCAGGATCCTGGAAAACATATTGCAGGACAGAATCTGTCTTCTGGTCATCTTTTTGGCTGTGGTTGTTACTGCCTAAGTTCTTCTACCACTGCCTGTCCATACACATTTCAAAGGTCAGTGCTCTCCTGTTTGCCAGAGCCATTCCAGAAAGAGACAGTGAGACTTAGACAAGGATGCAACACTTCGGCAAAACAAAAGCTGTGAAATGAGCAATGCAATGGGGAACTTTTCTTCAAATTATAAAAATGCCATTATTAGAAGCAGAGTAGAGAGAGCATATATCCCAAAAGAAAGAGAGAATGTTCTTTAAGAAGAAAGGCATATAATCAACATGAAGCAGGTATAATCAAGACAAGGAAAATACTCATAAAAATCCCATATCAACACAGTTCTTATTAGCAGAGGGTTACTTTGAACTGTGATTTAAATACTGGGTAGAATTGAGAGGAATAGAGAGATAGTTACAAATAAATCTGGCACACTGGAGCTGTGCCTGCTAACACAGAATCTTTCAAAGGGTGGCTACAAATAACACCAGTTTCTTCTTGGGGAGAATCATGAATAATCTAGAAAAAAAGATCACCACCTCTTCACCCTCACCATGCAGTCTATTTATCTGTAAAATTTATGCCAAACCCAAGAAGAGAACCCACTTTGGTTTCTTTGGTATTTCTCTTACCAGTAGGTCAGATTATATGGAAGGAGTTTTATAAACGATATGCTTGTAACTGATGTGGATAGTAAGTGAAAGTTACAGGAATGAAAAGACATCTCTCTTAAAGGTTTAGGTTTGAGTCCCCTACAGATAATCCTTGAATTCGATAAGATTTTGCTTTTCAAACTTGAAGTGAAAAAGGAATATGATAAATTGGAAAACAAATGCTACAGTAAAAAGAAAAGTAGTGGTTTCATATGGTCTCTTTTTCGATAGGGGATCAGCTTGCAATTCTTTAAAAATAGAGGTTTTGCTGTTTCGGTAATTATATACCTGCCTGGAAACCTGCTGTATTAAAATATTGCTCTCTTTTTTTGCTGATAATTTCATAGATTTTTAAGAAAAAAATATACCTCACCTACCTTCTAAACTTGTAACTCTTCATTATTACACTTCTAGTTTGGTAAACTTCCCAAGAGGTGGTGTTCACAGAAGTTTTGTAAATATCACAAGAATCTAGAAAAAAATACATTAAAAGCTAAAAAAGTTTTGATAAAAAGCAACATTTGCCATGTGTTTTGTGCCCTACTATTATTCCCACCAATATGTAAGTCTAAAAAGGGCCACCTATTATTGTAGTGATGTATGTAAAAAAATCTCAAGTTGCCTGTAATAATCTCCATTATGTATAATGACCATTTTCATAATAGTCTTTAGAAGAGGTAATGGCCCCGCTGAATGGTTATTACCTGTCTGTTCATGCTGGAAGCAAGATGCAGAAGCCAAAGGGGACAGTGAAATGGTCCTTATAGAACAGTCTGAAGGAATAAGAAATATTTAACAGAATGCAAGAAACAGACAAGCAAGAACCTTTGCTTGTAAAACTGCCTGCAACAGTGCAGTAAACTATTGTGAATTTTCTGAAATAATAGAGGTGTAAAATAGTAATTAATAATAATAATAATTAAAGGCAAGCTATCACTGTGAGAGCTATTTTAATTTTAAGAGTCACAAACACTGTTAGAAGATAAAAGATCACCTGAATGCTAAATACAGTTTGGTTCATTATAGAATGTTAAATATTCTTGTACTTCAATTCTATACCATGCCACAGGAGCAATATCACTTTAGTCCAGAGAGGCCTCTGCACAAATCAAGGGTCAAAAGTGTTTACATCTTCCACACAACTACTGCAAAAATGTCCCTATATACAAAAATATGGGGTTATAAAAGCAGCAAATGTCATGTCAGAGCTGTAAGGACTCAAACTGGCTTTTAAAACAGAGAGAATTGTCTTGTAAATGAAGCCTGAGCACAGACAATCCACTGTCACAAAAACATCAGGACATCAACAATTTATCTCATCTCTGCCCAGGCTAGATGATCAGCTCTAGAAGCTGGCTCTTACTATTTTAATGGATATGAATTAAGTCCTTCCAAGCAGAGATTGCCTTTAAAAACTGCACAGTGTTAAATAAAATTTGGCCCTGATTTCAGTTGTGATCTGTGGGATTTACTACAAAATAAAGATGCTTGTAACAAATAAATACTGAATTATGAAATTATTAAATATTATTCTGGCCTCTTAGAAGTATGCTGGGATATTATTTCACTCGGTAAGATTGGGTTAAGACCGTGGAACTAAAAACAAAGATCCTGTCTTTGAAACTAAAGGAAACAATTGAGAGAATCTCAGTTTAACAGAAAGAAAGGTAAAGTCTTGGTTCAGAATACAGGCCACCATGAATTCTGCATGGTTTATTCCATATAGACTGAATGATACTGCTGAACCATGGTATTTCAGGAACACAACACAAGGATGTGTTTTGCATCTTTAGGTGTATTACATTTTTCCTAAAACTCACCCTGTTTTCATCCCTCAGATGCTCTGCATGTAAGAGCATTCAGAAAGAGAGATCTCAGCAAAATCTGTGATTATTTGAAATAAGTACTGCCTTTAGCAGAGATTTGTTTTGTCAGCAGCCTATTGGGTTCAGGAAAACCCAGAAGTCCCAGTAAGAAAGCTCACACACCATTAACGTTTATTGCTTTCTTCTCCAGGCTGATCAGGAAGGGATGAAGGAATGCCAGCTGCTTGCACTCGTCTGGTGTCTTGTTGCACTTGTGCTCTGAATGGGGACATTCCATTGCTCAAGAAAAAAGAGTTACTAGAGCAGACCAGTAGGTACTGGAAATCCTGGATCCAGCTCTCCATTCTGGATTGGCTCATATTGTGACTTGAACTGAGAGGTTTGGTCTGCAGGGATAGGGATGATATCTCCTGCCTTGCTCTTCTTCTCCATTATTACAATAACTTGCTATCACTAGCAAAAGAGGGCAAATTACAATCAAGATTTAACATGTAACAGACATTTCATTTACTATTACAGACAACAGCATAGAGTTGTTTCCTCCATCCTCTCCTCCCATTTTGACTCCTTTTCTGGTCTTAAATTGGATTCCAAAGGTCATCTCTCACTTTTAAAATAATTTCCCTCACTGCAGTTCTACAACATACTCATCTTAGATAGAGTATTTCTTCTTTCTTGCTATCTGTGTGAAAGAACTTTTTCAGTCTTGTCTCTTTACTTGAGCAGTTTACCCTTTGCTGAGAAGTCCATAAACATTGAATGGATCTAAAAAAGTGATTCAGGACATCTTAAAATGCTGATTAATTGAAGAGGTTTGAACTCACATATTCTGCAAACACAGTTGAAACCCTGTGTCATGAGGGGGTGTATGAGAGAATAACAATGATAAAAAGAAAAATAACAAAATAATAACTTTTACCCTGTAAGGCAGTCCAGAATAAGAAATTGCTTTAAAGAGAATACCACACTTATTGGCAGAAAGAGGAAACAGCATGCACCAGCATGAGAAAAGAGGACTACGTTGATGTTTCTTAGATTTGCACTTGCTGGTCATTTAACTTGAATTTGAGCTTAGAGATTATGCTACTGGTTCTCAGTAAGACACACAAAAAAATGTCTAAGTAGTGTCTGAAATCACTAACACTTAAGAACACTGGTAAACTACACACAATTGCAACACAAGAAAATGAAAATGTGAAAAACCAGTTTGAAATTGTACAGCCTTGGACATAATTAATGCCACTAAATAGAAAATGTATTCCCTGTTACTAGCACCACAAGTCAAAAAATATTTTTCTCTCAGAAAAAATTACAAGGAAATAAAGAGGGAAGATCCAATGTGGAACAGCCCTAATAAGTTCCTGACAGTTTGCATCTCATCTGGAAAAAGGTTTCTACAAAAGTAATAGACATGGTTTCAGGACAAAATGCAATACTATATAGAATACAATTACAGAAAACTGCCTTTCATTTGCTTCCTTGTCACTACAGTTAGTGAACTGCTCAGGCTTTTTCTAATTAAATTAGGCTATATATGACTTACATATGAAAATTCAATTATATTTATCTTACAGATGATGGGGTTTGGCTTGTATCTAAATTTTCTTAATTTCTCTAAAACCTTTGCCTTAATATTATCCTCCAGCATTTAATGCTACCGGGAAATTAGGCATTTCCTCCCCAAAAAAATTCTTCTATCATTTATAAATATGAAAATTATTTGTCCATAATTCAATTTTTCTTTTGATAATAATAATCAAGCCATCTAAGATATCCCATCAAATTGAAGCATCCTTGTGGAGAATAACCTTTACAAATGCCTTTTCAAACTTTCATCTAATCGGAAAGAAAAACACATCTGTGATCATTTCAAAAAGATAAGGTTATAAGAATGCTCATAGATAAAAATAAATAAATAAATAGCCAGATTACTTCTACATTATGGAAGGAAGAGTGAAAATAAAATTATTTTAAACTCCTTTTGGTGCATCAAAGCTGAAGACAGAAATGTTAAAAATTTTGCTTGGAAATTTTATTTCCCAAATAGACTACACTGGATTGCTTTTGTTACTCTTTAATGACAGTTTTTCTTTTAAAAATCACAGACAAAAGAAGTATTTCTGTATTAGATTTTGCTTTTTTTTTTTTTTTCTTTTTTGAAATTATTCTTTTCAGAAAAACGAAGATGTTTCAACATCTCCTGCGCATACAGTTTCTGAGCTGATGTTCCCAAGTACTTTGTAGGCTCAGGCTCATATCCTTGCCACAGACCTTGTTGGGCAGGTTGTACTTAGCTTCATCGTTCAGCCATTTGTAACACTGAGATAGAAGTGCTCTGCTGTTTCACAGATTTCTCAACCCTGCAGAACTGCAGTGCCCTCCTATGCTAACAGCAGCAGCCAGACACCTGCCACCTGCAAGGTGTTTCAAGATGCTCAAGGTTTCCTAGTTACCTATGCAGCATAGGAATTTCTTAGCCTGCTGTGCTAGAGAGGAAGCCAGCTGTGTACCTCTCATTTCCCTGGGAAGGGAAAATGGGGTACAGTAAGGCTGGGTGACCACACATGCTGCACCATAAGATCTACATAGCACAGGTTCACCTTTCTTGCTCTGCTGGCTTCATCCATAGACCGTCACATGCACCAGAGCCAAGGCATAATTAGGAGGCAGCACCGTGATGCTTGGGGAACTCTGGACTTTTCACAGTCTATATTTTTCACAGCTGAAGACAACAGATTAATATCAGTCAGCAGAGAGCTGAATGTTCCAGAAATACGTTTGTTTCAAACACTTAGTATATGAGTCATACTCAAGCTGACAGGATGGCCTGCTCCAAGATCTGTCCCTCTACTCTTGCCACTCCTTGCTATTTACATATTTTCCCATTTATGGAACCATTCTGTTAACCGTCTTTGAGGTATGTTCATGACAAACAAATATTCAAACCACATAATCATGGAATGGTTGAGATTGGAAGGGATCTCTGGATGTCAACTGGATCACCAGCTTGCTCCAGCAGGACTGCTTGGTCTTGGATATTTTTGTCCATGGGCAATTGCCCAGGACTATGTGCAGAGGACTTTTGAATAACTTCACATAAATAGGTACCAAAATACGTAGACTTTATAGTACATACTTGCAGAACATTGGGGTTCTGAAGGACACAGGGAGGAATAACATGATTTCTTTTATATGACTTTAACACTATATGTGTCTGTCGGTGCATGGAAAAGGTACTGATGAATTGTAAAAAATGTAAGGTTCCTAAGCAGTTAATGAAGCAATCAAACTACCTTCTCTGGAAAATTTAAAAACAGCTAAGAGAATGGTGTGATCTCTGTCAATTTTGCCTAGAACAGAGGACATGTAGCACCCACAAATGAATCAGGCTCCTAGGTGAAGAAGAGTAGTAAAGGAAAGGAGGCAAAACAGTAAACTATCAGCACACAGAATAGGCCTTCTTGGCCTAAATAGATATATTTGAACATATTTTATGCCAAATTTATCCATTTCAGATTAAAATTAAAAATGAAAATAACGTAATCATAATTCATTGTAATTCATATAAATTTTAAATGATATCTGAAGTGCATAATGAGTAGAAGAAATAAACGTTAATAAAGTCAGAGACTATAGTGTAGAGTCAAGCTTGATTCTTACAAATAGGTGTCAAAAGTTTATTCTGTGAAAAAGGCATTATCTCTTCTCTCATTTGGTCAAATACATTCATTTCAGACCTTGATAAAAAGATTTTAAACTCTTACTGAAATGCAAAAACAAGTAATAACAAAAAAACTACAAAATTATAGTTCTGTGTTCAATAATATCATTCTTATTTTCCCTTTCCTTTTCTCTCGCTTTTTAAATCCCAGCTCATATAAGCTTTTTGATTCAGCCTGATCAATATAATACATGAGCTTTTCTTTTGTCTACTTTTTTGGCAGCAACAAAGAATTACTGTAATGAAATAATTTCTGGCTGGCATGGTGCCCAGGAAACTTGTGGAACCATTGTGACTGGTTTACGTTCATTCCTCACAACAGCCATTTGAGTACAAAGCTCTGGGATGTTAATTTGTTTCTCCTGCAGTTTTATGATATTTCAATGGCCTGAAATATCCTACTTGATGGCTACTTGCATCATTACGAGTCTGCCATAAATGATGCAAATTGCCATAAAACATGAGGAAAGCCCTACATCACATCTTTATCGAGATTTGTCACTGATGACATTTGGGTTTGTTCAAGATAATTCTATTCATTTAGTTGCAGAAAAAACACCCTCCTCTTATCAGGCATTTCTAGACAAGACATTTGGGGTTTCTGCTGTCTATTAAATGGGACAAAGAAGCAGAATTTTTTTACAGTGCACTAAGCACCAGCTCAGGAGTAAAAAAATCCACATGAATTCTGATGTTGCATTCTACCAGCTAAAGAGAACCACCTACAGGTTTTTGGGGCTTTTTTCTGTTGCTGTGGAGCTCCCACTACAGCCAGATTAACAACCTTAATCCCTATTCCTATTACTATTACTACACCTTCAGGAAAGGGACTTGCCTCTGTCTAAATCTTGCTACAGATTGTCTGTCTCATTTACTGCCTGTCAGAATTTGAAATATCAAGCATATGAGAAGCTTTGAATGAAAATACAGAAAAGTTGTAAATGATAACTGCATTTCTGTTCAGTGATATGCTGTCTGTGAGAAAAGACAGTCTGTCCCATAGATGTAGGGGCTTGCCTGTCTTTCCAGCTGTCACATTTATGGAGGGCAAAGTTTATGCTCACTTTTGTTTTCATGAAACTCTCTTGGTAATTATTTTCATACTAACAATAACTAACTCTGTTAATAACAATTGATTTGGCTTAGTGTACCCAATCTCTAATACCATGTTCAGATTTAATGCAACAGTTGGTCCAATATGAATGCAGTTACCTGAGAGCATCCCTGGCAAAACTGAGAGCAAAACAGGAACATGGGTAGAAAGTACAGCACCAGTAACATTACCACATTTTACAAGGAGAAATGCTAATTAGCACATAGCACAAATATTCTGACTTACAACAGGAAAGTTACACAACCTTGTGATGACACTTTCATCTAAACTGAATACTATCCATATCAGTAGAGCTCTGACATTCTGAGCTATATGCACTGGTATGAACCAGCAATAACTTCCTTGAAATCAACAGGATAGTCCAGGGTTTATGACAGTATAGAGGAGATAAGGATCTGTTCCAATACTTTGGCAGAAGCCCTCTGAAACCATGCCTGGACATCCAAAACAAATCTCAGGAAAAGATAAAAAATTGAAAACTTGTTCCGATTCTCAAGTGTAGGTAGTTGTTTTAGGGTGTCCAAATAATTTACTAGCTTTCTTATTTTATCTTCAGACATAAAAATAGTTTGGGCACATTTACAAGATTAATTTACTGCAGTTTAACATCATTTTCAAAACTGCCTGTAAATTGTCTGCAGTCTGAATAACTTTGCCAGTTCAGTTATGGTGGTGTAATTAAAGTAGTATCCAATGAAACAGTTATTCAATGAAAGAAATGTAACTGAGCTAATAATGATTATCAGAAAGTAAGTCTGTCTAGATATCTCAACAGTGATTCTCTCTGTTCTTTGCCTGATAATACCCTACTGTGGGATTGCAGTAGACCACCTTAGCATATTTCTTCTTCACTTTTCATAGTGTTCTTGACATCCCATAGAGGAGTAGTGATGTTCAGTTCTGTAAGTTGCTGACTAATTTGCCGAAACATCTAACTCTGTGCATCATCATCCCTACTCATTGTACTGATTTGAACTGTATTTTGTTAAAATCCCTGACTGCTAAACCAATGTTAGCTTCACAGTGAATGCAAGAAATTTGTTGTTTGCAAAGAAATATGATGCTTGCCTTTAAGCCTGCAGGCCAAGTCATCATGAAACATAATAATAGTAGCAGAATAAACAGCAAAATCATGACCCATCAGCAGCCTGACAGAGAGAATAAGAGACCTCTCACTTCCCAATAGAAAACTCATTCAATAATCCTTAAAGAACAAAAATCAGCAGTTGGGTCCTTGCATCTTGTGTATACAAATCCACCAGCACATACATAGGTTGTAAAATGCTGATTACAGATTCGTAATCATTCATTAAGTTTTAATCTCCTTGAACATCAGCTGTACTGAATTAATTCTGTTTAGTAAGTAATTACCAGGAAGAAACACTGTGTTTTCAATCCTTCTTCCTACAAATATCAGATGGCATATCCAGAAAGCATTTCAGTGAGGGAACCCAGGTGAACTGCTGAAAGCAATGGCCTTCATTTTATTATTGTGAACACCAAATAATGCAAGTGTAGCAGTGAGTAGGAGTCTTCGCATTTCTTAAATATTCTGGGAAAAACATAATCAGAACCAAGAGAGACTGACACAATTCCTTCTCGCTCTTCAAATATTTTATTTCAAAATACCTTTAGCACTGACAATAATATTCAAGGAAATGTAGCGAAGGAAATATTTTTGTCAGTAGCAGTAATAGAAACAGGAAAGTGCTGAAATGTTGTCCTACACTGTAGCTCTGAGATGTATGCTAACTTCATTTATGTACCCTGTTTCTATTTCATAGCTTCTTCAGGACAGAACTGCCCGCAAAGCAACCTTGTGAAATTAGGAAAAAGCTCCAGTCAGCATCAGCCCTTCTGAAGGCTTAGCAAGGATACCCAGGTAGAGAGTCATACTCAGAAAGTGTAAAAGTTTCCCATTTGGAGCACGAACTTTGTCCTTGGAACAAATTTTAGGAAAAAAAAAACAAAAAAAAAAAAAACAAAAAAAAAACCAAACAAACAAAAAAAAAAACAACAACAACAGGAAAGCTAGAGAATAAGCCATTTAAGATGAAGTTATCTTTTTCTCATTATATCATTATCAGAGGGACTTCTAAAATGAAAAGTGCTGTGATATCTTCCTTGAGAAAATTGAAAGGAAGTTCACGGGAACACTCTAAAGCAGATCTCTAAAGATCCCAAATTCAAACTAGAAATGTGCCTCTGGGATCCAACCTGGGTGAGAACCCCTGGGGACTGAAAGTCATGTCCCAACAGTGTGAAAAGGGAACCCGACACAGTGTGGAACTAGAAGTGAAGTCATCAAACAGGAGCTGTGAAGCAGAATCTGATTTATAGCTAAGGTACAAATATGATACAGATCAGTCCTGGATTCTCTGGAGGAAGTTTCCAGAAGGGTGGACTTGATCTGGGCAAGTCCTGTCACTACAAGTCTGGAAAACATCTCTATCAATTTTTCCAGCAGACTCCCTTCAGGTAACGGAAGGCCTCAACCAGGTCACCCTGAAGCCTAATCAGAACAATGGTGCTCTAAAAAATAAGGCAAATCTAGGATATTTGTTGGAGATAAAGTAAGATATTAACATAAAATCCCAAAATTACTTGTGTGTCTGATCTGCTTAGCAAGTAAGTGCTCTGTGAAGACATCTATCTATATTTCACATCACACCAATTACCTTATTTCTGATTAACAAGCAATAAATAAATATAAAGCTATAAATCATCATGTTAACAACTGTAATAGTAATTCTAGGACTGAATCTATATATTAATAGTAAATTCCTGCCTCTTCCTTCAATTCTTTTCCCAGAACAAATGAAAAGTATTTTCAGGAAAGCACTACATGAAATAGGGTAAAAGATACTTGAAAGTAAGGCTCAGAGAGCTGTTCCAAGGAAAAAACCTTCTCTGATGCTCATTGTTTCTTTGCTTTTCTTTAGCTGACTGAAGCTGAGACAGCCAGGAAGACTAAAAGACTTATGAGAGTGGGGAAATCGTCAGTGCGCGTCAAGGGGAGGGGGGGGTGTGCGTGTGTATGCGTGTGTGTGTTTGTAATAACCGAGGCTCCATTCCAGTCAGCAGAAACTGAATTCAGCCTAAACTTTGGGTATCAGATGACCGTCATAATGATTCCTGCTGCCTCTCTGCTCTCCATGGCAAAGTATGCAAAGCATCTGCAGCTGAGCTGAAATTAGCCCTATCCTGATGTTCCTCTCTAAATGTTTCCCTGTTATCTCCCTCTTGTCTTGATAGCTAATATAGTTCCTACAGCTGCTATATCATATTAGGTCAGAGCAATGAAAACGAATGCCATTTTCTTGATGGCTTATGCAGAATTGTTGTAATTTGAATCAAGTCTCACTAGCCTCTTTCTTTCTCTCCTATTCTTTCTGCCCCTCATACTGAATATATTGGGGTCCTGGCGAGCTGCCATTCTACTGCACATTAGAAATGGTAGAGTTTTCCTCTATCTGATTCTCTAAAATGAGTTCACGAAAAGGTGCAGACCCAGCACATTTGTGGTTTTTCCTATAAATTACTTTAACACTGTGTCCAATCATATATATAATTTCAGATTTTCAATTTCAACTCGCTGCTGTGTCAGCACAGACTCCACTGATATGTCTAACGTATTTAGCTTAAAATGAAACGGATGGCATTTCATTACCAGGAAGATAATATTTTTGAATATGTTTGCTGCATGGCAGGATCCATCATTATTCTGCCATTTTATGTTCGGAGTGTGTAATAGCTTTTTAATGCTTTGATGTATTTTATTTATATATGTAATATTTTTCTAATATCATGGGGTGGTTTAACTCATTGAACACATTATACAGTCTTAATTGAATGCTTTTAAATATTAGTTAGGGAGGAAAAGCTTAACAAATTGCCAGTATTTTGTTTGAAATTTAATAGACAGTAGTTGAAACACCAAAAAAACCATCTCATTCTCACTCCTTCACATTGCTCCTCAGCTCCCTCTGACACTCCAAACACTTTGAAAGGAAAAAAAGGGGAAAGAAAATCCCACAGTCCCCTGAGACGCTCAAGCTGTCAGCATGAAGGTAAGTAATGCAGGAAAACTTGAACGTGCCCAACTGTGAATGACAGAAGCCCTCTTATTGGAAGAAGCTTCTGACAGGCCTGAAATCCTTAATACCTGGTTTCTCAGTCCTTTGACCAAAGTTATGGAATTTTAAAACTACTAAGAATTTCTTCAAAGTTGGTTGCGGTGAGTTTGGGGTTTTTTGCTTGCAAGGAGAAGATGCTACTTATGTACATTAGAATAATACCACAGCTTAAATCTGCCCCAAGAGAACAGGTAAGTATTAAAGGGCATTTCTTGATATTAGCAGCAAATGTTAAACTGAGCCATGTTAACTGCTCCTTGCACTGGATTACTCTTGTATGTGTGCTTGGGATTGCCCTGACCTTGCACTTGGCCATGTTGAACTTCATGAGTTTCACATGGGTCTCCCTCTCAAGCCTGTCACAGTCCCACTGGATGCTATCGCTTCCCTCCAGCACATTGGCCACACCACACAGCTTGGTGCTGTCAGCATTTTTGCTGGGGGTACACTCCATGCCATGGTCCCTGTCACCAACAAAGCTGTTAAACAGCACCAGTCCCAATACCAGCCCCTGAGGACACCACTCGTCACTGCTCTCCACTTGGACATTGAGATATTGGCCACAGCTCTTTGAGTGTGACCATCCAGCCAATTCCTTATCCAACAAGTGGTCCATGTGTCAAATCCACGTTTCTCCAGTTTAGAGAGAAAGAAGTTGTGTGGGAAATTGTAAAATGCTTTGCGTAAGTCCAAGTAAATGGTGTCAATTGCTTTTTCCTTATCCACCAACACTGTAACCCCACCCTAGAGGGCCCACGCGTTTCTCAGGCACAATTTGCTCTTAGTTAAGCCATGTTCACTGTCAACGAGAACCTCCTTATTTTTCGTGGGCCTAAGCATAGTTTCCAGGAAGATATACTTCATGATCTTGATGGGCACAGAAGTGAGACTCACCAGCCTGTGGATCCTGAGGCTCCTTTTTCCTTTTTTGAAAATGGGGGTTACCCTACCCCATTTTCCAGTCAGTGCAAACTTCTCCAGAAAGGTGATGTTAGATTAACTATGACCTTCTACATCCAATTTTTGCATTATCATGTTCCTTTGCTTTTAAAAGAAGCTTTAGTGACTCATTTTTACAATAGTTCTGTTTGTTCACAGGAAAGTCTCCTTCCCCAAATAGCCAGTTTAATATTGCAGAAAGCATCATTATCCCTAAGGTATTTCAGGGGCACTTTTCAGAGGAGGAAATGCATTGCTATCCTTCTTAGAGCAGTGGCAAGGTACAAATAAGTCAAAGTCAACCTTTACTTAAACTTCATGGGATTGCATGTTTCTCAGAAGTACCAAGTGTCTTTTAGTCCTATTGAAAATGGCTGTGTGTTTCTGAAAATCACGTTCCTCCTTTAGATGTCTAAATATGGAGCTAGGGATCTGTCTCTGCATTTTGTAGCCAAAAGCCCTAGTCATCAGGGGTAGTTAGGTATCTAAGTTGTGTTGAAAAATGAAAGCATTTGAGATCCAAATATTTTGCAATATCTGGTTTTGGCTATGAGATGGTTAGGAGCAGACATCAAGAGACAGCACTTAATTTCATCTTATTTTACTGCTTGCTATGACAGGCAGAATAATGAATTTATATTTAGGAAAAGTGGCATTTTAATATGGACTAACTGATGTTAAATAACTAGCAGAACCACTTAAGATGGGGGCTAGAGAAAAAAAAGAATTTAAAAATTTGTAATTAATAACCCCAAAAAGAAAAGGCTGAAAATTATAGTAACACACTGTTTGTTGGTCTAGTGGGAATTTGTGCTGAAAAATGAGAATCTCAAAGGAGCTTTATGCTTCTCAACGAAAGTTATTGGAAAATAAAAAACATTCTAGGTAAGTCCCTTTTATTTATTGTTGGGGTTTAATTTCTTCTTTTAAGTTTTTCCCTGTGTGACAGACCACAGCAATAATTCATATCTAAAATATAGCAGATAACTTCATAAGAGCTCCTTCTCATATTTCCCAAATAGTTGGATTATCAAGATAATAGGCGAAACCCTCTTTCTTCACCAATCACAACATGCTTTCCCTTTACTGTTCTATGCAGACTACTTCATCACCCAATACAATTTTGGGAAACAGATTCCTGAAGGAAATTATCAATATACAGATCTTCACATATGTACTAGCAAACAGATCAAGAGAAGTTAGTGTGAAAACACACATATTCACCTGTATACTTTTCTTCAACTATTATTTCAGAATGCCCTGCTGATGGTTCTTTGCAATTATGATCTGCCTGAAGATCACACACCTGCTGCAATGACAATGTTAGTTCCAAAACATTACAGCAGAAGTTTTCAGGTTTGCTAGGTTAGCATACATTAATCATAGAATCACAGAGTCATAAAACAATAGAATGTTGGAAAAGATCTCTATGATCATCATATCCAACCATTAACCCAGCACTGCTAAACCCACCACCAAAATATGTCCCCAAGTGCCACATCTACCTGTCTTCTAAATACCTCCAGGGATGGTAACTCCACCACTTCCCTGGGCAGACTATTACAGTGCTTGGCAACCTTTTGGTGAATAACTTTTCCTTAATATTCAATCTAAACGTCTCCTGGCACAACTTAAGACTGTTCCCACAAGTGTTATCACATGTTATGTGGGAGACTGACCACTACAACTTTTTTCAGGTATTCTAGGGAGCAGTAAGGTCTCCCCTCAGCTTCCTTTTCTCCAGGTTAAATACCCACATCTTCCTCAGCCGCTCCTCACAGGACTTGTGCTCTAGAACCATCACCATCTCCTTTGCCCTTTTCTGGACACATTCCATGTCTGTCCTGTAGTGAGTGACAGGCCCAAAACTGGACACAGGATTTGAGGTGTGGCCTCACCAGTGCTGAATACAGGGGCATGATCCCTTCCCTAGTCCTGCTGACCACACAATTGCTGATATTAGCCAGGACGTCATTTGCCTTCTAGGCCACCTGAGCACACTGCTGTCTCATATTCATCTCTCTAGCAAAACCTCAGATCCTTAGCAGCTGCGCAACTTTACAGCCACTCTTCCCCAAGTCTAGTATTGCATGGAGCTGTTGTGAGCAATGGGGACAAAGTCAAAGCCTCTTTTACATTTCAGATCTGAAAGATGGCAAGTGACTGATTCTTTATTCAGGATCCATTCTGCTTAGTAAATTTGAAAGGTAGTTCAAATACTTCAAAGGCCAAGGTGTTAATTTCAAAACCACTGAATAGTTGAATTTGAATACAGCTGGGGGGGGGGGGGGGGGTTAATGCCTGGCATGCATTTTCATAAAAAACTCAAGCTGTCATATTGACTTGTACCTCAGTTTCTCCATTGAAAGTTAATGGTAAAATTTTTAACTCACTGGAATTGTGAGTCACACAAATTCGAAGATAAGTTAACTTGGAACCCTTCAAGTCAATTAACCCCCCAGCACATCCATCTCCAAACATAAGGCAATGTCTCATTGAACTAACTCAGCCCTGAAAGTGGATGTATTCAACTACATGTATCTTTGTTTAGAACGTACTCTCAATTAGAAGCTCCTCTCCTTCAGTAACTGTACCATTACGCTGCAAGCCTCCAGGGAAACTAATTAAACTCAATAGATGCTGCACTCCATTTAAAGCTATAAAGAAAAGTAATTGAATATTGTAGGAACTCTGGACTTGAAATAAAGATATATATGACAAACAGAAATCAATCCACACCCCCCCAATTAATTCCAAACCCCCACTAATTTTAACCCTTCCATAGAATGTTGCTCCAGGTACATTTAATCTATGTTAATGATGGAAGAAATGCAAATGCAAATCCCAGAAATCTATTGCAAAATATCTGACATTTCTGCCATTTTTTAAATTGGAACATCATATAAAAGCAAGTTTTTGGGGAGCGGAGGGGAGGGGAGGGGAGGGGAGGGGAGGGGAGGGGAGGGGAGGAGAGGATGATGTAAACCAACTATAGTCAAACAGCTACATTAGAGAAGAAAAAAATCCCTGTCTAAAGTGAGATGAATACACTTGTGGATTACAGCAGTTCTAGTCTTGCATCTGTGCAGAATTGCAAGTGTGTCTGCAAGTGTGGATATCTCATCCGTCCGATACTTCTAGTTGACCATCCCAAGTCTTAGTGAAATTGGACTCTGAATACTCCAGGAGTTTGGAAAGTGTAAAAGCTTCTAATTCTCAAGTAATTTGGGCCCTGTGCTAAGGAATACCTTGCAAATGTTGTCATCTAAAAAACAGAAGAAAAAATACAAAAGCATGCATATAACAAAACACATAATTTAGATTTCCACATACTTTACTCACCAAGTATCAGGTTATTACACCTTTGATTCTAAGGGCAGCCGAACAACTGCAGCTTTCACTGAAATTTAACAAAAACTGCAGCAATTGTGTCCTTCTCTAGTCTGTCCCATAAAATCTAATCTCTAATGAGGTGTCATGTAATCCACAACTACCCTGACTAGAGTAGGAAGACACAGAAATAAAGCAACACTTTATTCTTTGGTGATCAAAAGTTTTAAATGAGGATAAATTGTGGTTTTCCCCGACCCAAGGACTATGTTTCTTTCATTTGGTATTTTTGTTTTTCTGACTTCTTAAATCAGAAGATATGCTGGAATCCAAGCTCTAACTTTCAAATATTCAGCTGGTGATGTTGCAAACCATAATATGACAGAAATAATGAAGTTTCTTGCTCTGTTTAATTCTGAGCTTTCCACAGCTGTGCATTTAAGTGCAAACTGTCTTGCCATCCCCCTTTAGTTTCATATATCAGGTCACACCATAGCAAAAAAAGAGAAACAATCACACAAAATTTGTTTTACATATTTAGAATTGATGTGTCTTTTCTTAGTTTCAGTGCATATGACAGTGACCTGGAAACTTGGACTTTCAAGTCCTTTCACAGGACTTGAAAGGCATCTCCCCATCCAGTTTCTCAGTTTTATTTGCTCTTGCATACTAAATTATCCATTTAGCTTACAAAAAAAGTTATTAAACATAAGATTTACCATACTCCACTACGCAAAGTAGTTATACATAGGTGTTCAGTGTCAGCATCAACCCTTTGCATAAATCTTAATACAACATTTGAAATTTCATGGTCCTTCACAACATGCTAACCAGGTATCAGCCACACTGACAAGAAATACTTTCCTGGAAAGGAAAATGCAGATTGTTAAGAAGTGTGTGCTTCCAAGTGCCCCTTCTAGAAGGCTGAACCAGAAAAGAGGAGTAATTCAAGGAGATCCAAACAAGAGCGGAATAGGACAACTACTAGCACTGCATTTAAAAAATGTAGATCAAAATAGGACCCAGGATTATAACAGGATGCCTATTTTGTATTTTTCAAGCTATTGAACTGAACACAGTGCTGGAACCCTTTGGCCAGTTTCATCAAAATAAGTTTAAGCAATCAATGTGTTTGCATCAATCTGCCCACACATTAGCTTGCCAAGGAGCAAGTAGTGCAGTAATATATTCTCCCCATCTTTTTTCATGAAGCTGCTGCCAATCACTTGTTGTTTTTACAAAACTTTGCAGTCTGGGATGAACTGAACTAATTCAAGTCTTCCAAATTTCATAACATAGGATTAGACTGCTTAGCCATGACTGAAAGAATTCCCATTGACCATGCTCTAAGCCATTTCCCTTTCAGACAACTTTGAAAACAAACATATTGTTCTTACCAAATGTACACTCTGATTACAGACTTGTATGATAAAAAGGAGATAAAAATCAACCAGCAGAAATTCCTCATATTTCTAAGAATATCTTAATTTCTTGTTGGACTTGTAAAAATGGAATGAAATTAGGCATCAACTTTACACAAGGTTTTAGGCTTACAGCTGAATACTTTTTTATTACACTTTAACCCATAGATGAGATACAGGTATCCAAACCATTGAACATTCAGCTAGTCTGATGCTAAGAAAGAACTGGGTAAACATAAGTCTACCAGTAACCATCCTGAAACAAATTTTTCAGGGACAGCCTCCCTGTTAAACAAGCTCCCATAACAACTAAAGGCCACCTCAAATTTCTATGTTTTCAAGTCTAGGTGAAAAACACATTCAATCTGCCTTCTTCTGCATAAGTGTAAAGCTGAATGCATTTTAACAAAACAAATGAACAAACAAGACTACACTGCCCTAGCAATCCTTATCCTAGAGGGAGAGAGACCAAAGAGAAAGAACTGGTCCCTAAGATTCTGCAGTTAAATCAAATTATATAACATAGGCTGAAATATTTCCACAACGAAATATGGGGTTTAGAGAATAAAATGTAACTATGTCCATAGCATCTTTATTTGACATTTATCCATTAATATAAAGATGGGATATACTCCAAGGACACTTGGAGGCTTGAGTCCAATTAATAAAAAGATGTCTTCACCCTTCTAAAACTGTACCAAGAAACCTGAAAAGGGTGAAGCTTCCAGGTTTAAGGTCTCTTTATATTGTACCAATACTAAGAGAACTCGTTTGGCAACTGTGTGAAACTAACTCCTAACTCTTTTAACTAAGAGGAATTAACTAGGTCACAATGCATTAAACCATGAATAAGTCTGAACAAGTACCTTTAAAACAAACCCTTGAGAATTTTCTTTATGATGAGCCATAGAAGCAGTGCATGATTTTTTTGTCACTGTTCTATAAGAGACAAAGTGCAAGTCCCTCATGAGAAATTACTGTATTTTTGCAAAGCTCATAATTTAGTCATTTATGGATTTGCTATAAAAACTGTACATTTTTTAGCTGGTTTTAATCCTGAATTATATGTCTGGAAGCCACTAAATTTGAAATTATCTCAGCCAGCAACAGTTTTTTGTCCTGACTTATTCATCTCAGCTATTACAAAAAGTGGAACCATCACCTCTCCTGCTTGAATGCACTGCTGGATCTGCTTAAGTAGTGCCAGGTATACCCTGACTTCAGAGAGCACTGCTGTGCACCTGTATGGCAATATATCAACAACAAATGTTTATTTTCTTTGACAATAGGTCTTGATGCCTTGCTATCAATCCCTTGTATTATTCCACGGCACACAGTTCTTTTAGACTGTATTGGGGACAATACTTCAATTTATCATAAGCTGGGTCCGTATCCTGTCCTTCTCATGAAATACATTCTCTTTCTCTCTACGGTTGGCTAAAATGTTGTGCTTGCTCCTCATGCTCTCTGATAGCACAATATGAATATGCAAATTCATTATTTCCTTGTTTGATAATCACAGCTGAAACAGCAGCAGTCTTGAAATCTCTACCTGATTGAAAACACAACACCTTCATGCTAAGCAGAATCAAGGGACTTGGGTCACTTGGAGACCTCAGACTAAAAGAATTAAAAATCTTTCTCTACATGAAGGCACAGACTTGGAGTTCTATTCAAAATTTTAAGTTTGCCATTCCATAAGCCCCAGGCTACTTTCAGAGCTGCTTTTTCATCCTCTATCAAAAATTTTCCACAGGCATAATATATCAAGGACAACAAAAACAGAGTTACGAAGATAGGGGTGCAGACTGCTCTGCAAGAATGAATCCAGCACTGCTATCTTCAGAAAACACAAAATCACCAAATTTCCCCACAATGAGGAACGGTCATAATGGGAACTTAATTCATAACACTGTGTCTTCTTCTCCAGCAAATATACTCTTGAAAGTGCTCATATCCTATCTGTAACTCAGTCTTCTCTCCATTACAAGAAGCAGAATTAAACATCTCCTCTAACATTACCACTTACACCTAATTTTCTGGACAGTTAACCAGGAGTTCTCATTCAGAACTCTGATACATGACATATACATAGAGAATACAAAGTATTGTCTGAAGAAGGCTTCAGTCAAAGCTTATGACAAAAGGTCAGTTGAAGCACAAGGGAGAGTAGCCCATGATCTTTCAAAATTAATTAATGGTGTAAGGCAACAGAAAGCAAGCCTTTATATGGGTCAGTGTAGCTGCGGCTGTCAGAGCAACTTGATGGAATGGTCAGTCACCATTCCATGACTGAAGAAGTGACTGAAGAAGTGGAATAAATGCAGATAGATTGTTTTGAGGTTTCATGTTATGCTTGCTGCATATTTTCAAAAGTTAGGAAGTTAAGAGAGTTACAGAAAAAGACATTCACAGAAAGGATTCTCCACTACTGCAAAAGCTGTGTTAGCTATTCAGTCAAAGTGATGCTGAACCACAGATAGAAAAATTACTGCTTAATGGTTTTATTGATATCCCTGCTTCTGTGCCCTTACTGTGGTTATGCAAAAGAAAGCAGGAGGCATATGGTTTGTAAGTGAAATGAATTGATTTCTCTTCTATAGATTTAGTGTTTACCATCAACTGCTTCTGCACCAAGGCACTTATGACTGGTTTGACCTCATTGGGAAGCTTTTCTGCATTTGAAGAACTTTCCCACTATCAGCTTGCATATGCTTGCCAGCAATTCATGATAATATTGTGATAGATGTGTTTCAGAAATTGAAAGCCATGTAAAGCTAGATAAATGAGCAGTTTTATTTAGAGTTAATAACCTGTGGTAGCACTGTATAATTGTACTTTTTCCTCTAGACTAAATCTGTCCGAGAACAAGTGTAAGTAAAAAACAACCAAACAACTAAAACTTCTTTCAAAAACCTTCCTCTTTCTGGACATTATCAACTTCCTGAAGCATGGTCATACCATGATATATCACAAAAAACTGCTGGATAGGGTTTAGTGCAATCGGCCCACTTCTTTCTGCAGAACCCTTCAGTCATGTATGTTGCAACAATTATCGTATTACATTGATTGGTCATTAGCAATTACATCTGAAATAACCTTCTTGTCACATTCCTGTGTAACAACAATGCCACTTAGTTGGCGCTGGTGTTCATCCACTAAGGAATTTCCTTGTAAATGGTGTATGATAATGATTGTCAGCTTACCTGTGCTGACTTTGCTGTTTTTCTTCAGGTGCACATAGGTTGTCTAGACTGTTATCCCCAGTCTGATGAGGAATTTGAAAAACTCAGTCACGTCCTACACAGCCTAATAAGACCTAAAACAAGGCACAGTATCTGGCTGAAACTTACTTTCTTCATCATTCTCTAACTACACCAGATGTTTTTTACTGTATCATTTAGGAAGTCTTTTTCAGAAAAAGATCCTTAGTGACCTCTAACAGGCTGTCATCTTCTTTTTCTCTATAAGCAATCAAGCAACTATAACAATAGTTATTTTCAGAGTAGCAAGAACCCGGGCAAAATGCACCATGTATGAGAGAGAGATGAAAACAGAGACAATGATAAATTCACAACCTTGACAGTTTTTGCCTTTGCTCCATTTGCACATTTTCCAGCAGGAAAAATGTCATTGGGGCTATCCCTGTGCAAGACACTCTTTCTTTAACTCACAGAAGTTTTCTGAATTTTTTACACCGTGTGTGAAAACATAGCTGCAGAGAAATACAAAAAAGGCAAGACAAAAGAGAAAGAGAGAAAGAGAGAGAGAAAGAGAGAAAGAGAGAAAGGAAGAGAGAGAGAAAGAGAGAAAAAGAAAGAAAGAAGGATGGATGGATGAATGAGCACACAAGCACATATGCACACCTTCTTCAGAACAGATAATAACCCTATTAAAACTTGAGCCTGGATCTGGCATAGCAAGTGTTCATCCACACACTTTCTGAATCAGAAAAGCACCTTCATTTTCAATTTTCCTTTAAACAGTGAAGTTCTTTGACTGCCAAGCTATTGACTATTCCAGAACTGGTCTTCTCCCAAAAAACAGTTGGACTAAAAACTGAAACAAATTATGTGAATAATTTTCCGTTGTCTTGGACAGACAGTGGAGAGGTGAAATGGAGTGAGCAGTCTTGGAGAATAACACTGAGGGTTGGTCAGCCCGCTGCCATGTAGCACTGCATTATTAAGCTTCTGGAAGGGAAAGAACAAAAGCTAAAGAGCAGTGCAGAGACGACAGTGTCTTAAGAGACAAGAGATGCCTTTTCAGAACTTAGTCAGAGGTGTAGAAAGCATGCCAATATTTTGTGCAACACTGGACAGAAATTGAGGCTACTACTGACTCTGATGGCAAGGAGACCACCAGGTCTAGCAATGGCACCTCTCTGTCTTTCAGTCTGTTGGCATGCAAGTACCAACATTTCTCTTCCACAGCTTGCTTACAATTTGTAGCTTGCCTAAAATTGCTACAAAAACATGCTTCATTTAATTGAAACCTTGTAGCTCTCCACCTGAAACCAGCTGATCACTATAACAGAACCTTTCAAAATGTGCCAATGGAATTTCTCCAACAATTCAGAATTACACCTTAGGGGATGTCTCCTTTCCATAGCAACTGTAGTTTATATGTAGTTTGCTATCAGACTCCATACCAGTGATGGTACTGCCAAGGTTTTTGTTACTTCCAACGCAAAAGTGCTAGCCTCAGGTCATCCGCTTCTTAATGCAAATGATGTTTGTACATCCACCACAAGTTTCAGCACAGTACGGAAGTCCAGCCTGTAATCTCTCGTGGTGAATTTCTACTCTGTCCCCTTATCCTCACCATTGCCCTAAGTGGCAAAAGCCTTAGTTGCCCAGGCTGGTGTTCTCAGTTTTTCTGGAGATTCAGCTGCCTGCTTTCAGTTTCCAGACCAGAGGGAACTGAGCAATTCCCTTCAGGCAATCTATACGGCCTAGCAGTTCACTGTGAGCAATGCCTTATTGATTTCTGCCATAACCTCCATAGCTGACTCAAGGATCAGAGGCTCTGGCAATGGCTAACAAGTTTAAACAATTAGTCCCATTTGTAACTACTTGGTGAAAGGCTTGTCAGTCTCAATGTACCTTGTACTGTAGCTTTTAGTGGATTTCTAGTTCCATTCATTTTGCCTCGATGACCTCTACAGTTAATGGGGGTTATTGGAAAATTATTTTTTTCTTCAAAAGCTTTTATTTCTCCTCCCTGCTTTTTGTTTTCAGAACATAAAAGCCATTTAGGTTGTGATGTTAAAAAACAGCAGTGCAGGCAATAATCTGTTGCTCTCCAGTGAGAAAATATGTGTCCTTGTGTACTGTATGTTGTGTCTGATACCAAAAAACATCTCTGTCAATCAGGTGCCAGCAAAGTAATTCACTCTGAATAGAAAGGTTTGCTGAGAGCAGTATTATTCTTATCAATGGTCATACTAAAAATCCTAACCCTCTTCAAGGTTGAGAACTTCCCATTAGTATAATTTCACCATATTGAAACCTTTTTTTTCTCTGTCTAACCTTCTCAGAGCAGTAGTTTGCGGTTTTGTCATACACACAGTAAAATGACTTCCATGTGAGATTCCTACCACTGAATGGGCCCAATTATGCCAATTTTCACAATAATTAGCACTATACACTAGAAGCAGGTCCTGTTAACTTTGGCTGTGCTGTTCCCTTAGGTGACTCTCAACGAACACTCCAAAAGTGGTCTGATGTTCTCCATCCCTGTCTTTACTGCAGGCCTAACACACCTCAATATTTCCCTACTCTTCATTGCCTGGAGCAACCTTAGGTCAGAAATATATCTAAAATAATATCTTAGTGAAAAGACTGTGCTTACTACCATTTTGTTCTCTGCCAACATTGCAAAGAGATGGTGACTTTCAATGTTTCAGGGAAGAACCAAGATGTTCCACAGGAAACTTACTAGGTTAAAAATACATCTGTATCTTGTTGCTGTCTAAGGCTAACCCCCTCATCTCAGTCCATAAAAAGAGACTCCCTAAGATTCACTAAAGGACAACCACATGGCTGAAGCCTGCCACAACTGAAGCTCGACCACTGCAGTGGTTAGTCTGGGAATGTACTGCAAGCACTTACTAGTGAATTATGCTGCTGTCCACACAGAATGCTGACCAGCAGCAGATGCCTAAATTCTAGATGCAAAGTCTCCAGGTCCAGAGAGTCAGCATACCAGTTTCTAGATTCTGATTTTACTCCCATTTTCATCTCTTGGTCTATTTTTATCTTTTTTGCTTGTTGGACCATTTCTGCCATTTCTCTATTCCACCCTTTCAGAGTGAACAGAAATTTAGGTCCCTGTACCTGTTTTTCTCACAGAAGTCTGTGAGACCACATGCCCTTCAGTTTATCATGTACTGAAAACTTCTGTCCCTAAAAGCAATCAGGTTTTTCAAATGTGTTCTAGAAAGGACTCACACTTGCTGTGCTGAGGTGTAGAGACAACAATCTCTCCTGTTTCAGTCTCAGAGGCCATCAGGGGCCACCAAGACTGGCTCATTTGCTGTCCGCAGGAAGTCCTTTTGGTTTTGAACTCTCATGTACATTCCATGGAGTCGTGGATCTATGTACATAGGTGTTGCCATTGTGCAAGCCACTGATAAATCAACAGAGATGTGCGTTCCACTGCACCTTCTCATCATGTCACATATTCATCAAGCGCAATTTTTAGCAGCTCAGAATTATTCACAGTTTATCCTTGGCACCAGCGTGAAAAGTAGCTCTAACAAAGCATCAGTTCCTGCCTCACCAGCAGAGTGATGCACAGAGATCATCCCTTTCTGGTGGGTGCAAGGTTTCTACCAGGGGTCCCTGACAGCAGCCATGAATGAACTACAAGCAGACTCCCAACCTCCCTCACTTGAAGTAGAATGTGTGTCCTTCTTTCCAGTCTCATTACAACCAACATAAACAGGAGGAAGACTTACAGAAAAAGGGTACAGAGCTCCTCTCCTTTCTCGCAAGGGAAAGACATTGTTCCCAACATGCTGTTCTGGAAGGCCAAAAAGATATTCTCACTTCGTACTTGGGCCTGTAGCTCTCCTCTGTGCCGTCACCACATTCAGGCACTGCCACAACTGTCTCCTGATCTTTGTTCTTTCCTCAAATATCTGTTCTGCAAACGAAAGTGCAATTATAAGTTGTTGCCTTTTCCAGAACCAAGCATGTGTAGCGGGTCCTAAGTCCCAGGGTAGAGACTGACAGTATTCCTCAACTTCCTTCTCCATACCTGGTGGGCCTTCTGTCCTGGCACTCTTCCTTGACTCTCTGTGTTGCGTTGCAAGAAAGGTCAGTTGGTCTTTCAGTGTCACCTCCTCCAGGGATAGGGTAAGTAATGCTGTCAGCAGGGGTCTGCAACACAGAGGGGGAAATAGAATGCATACTGGCTTAAAAGGGAAAAAACAGCATTTAAAAACATCACTGTTGATGCCACGTGCTGAGGTAACGACACTGCTGTGATGGCTACATTGAAAGACTGAGTATTTCAATACCACCCTTTTCAGCCAAAAAGGTCAATAAAAACAAGTTGAGGCTTCCTCCTTCCATCTGAATGTCTTCTTCCGTTTCCATGCCTAGTAACTAATACCCCACTAGCTGAAAATGTGGCCATACATAGCACATGCAGATAATGTAACATCCGTCTTCTCAAGGACTAAGGAGCACCTCAAATCCTGGGTGAAAACACTTCCCTTCTCTGCAACTAGCATAGCTGGAGTTACCATGCTGGTCCTAGCTCCCTCTCTGCCTCTGCCCTGGCACAGCACTGTTCACCTGGCAGCTGCCTGCAACCGCAGCCATTGTCCTCAGCCAGTGTGGCACCTCTGCAAGGCCACGGCCTGCTGAAGGATGTCCTCCCCTACACACACACCCTGTATCTGGTACGTGGTGTGATTTTTGAAGTTGTCATGTGCAGAGCCAGAAAGTGGATTTGATGATCCTTGTGGGTTCTTTCCAGTTCAGGATATTCTATGATTCTGTGCAGCAGCATGCCTGGGGAGTTGGACGTAACTGACTGACTGACTGCTAGGCAGAACAGTCTGTGCCCCAGCTGCACCACAGAGCTATTTTATCTTAACACATGGCATTTAGGAAAATCTGGACAGTGAAATAAGGATGCAGTGGGACAGGCCATATTGTACAGCCATGACAGCAATGTGCAGTCAGGCCAGGAGCAAGGATGAGTTAGACTAAGGGATGGAGGGAACATTCCCATGCCTGTCCAGGACACTGTGGCTATGGTGCCAGGAGGATGCCAGCAAGAATATTTCAGAGGCTCCATGGGCAAGATTTTACCACATTAAAGTCAAAAGAAAATAGTAGAAAAGCCCTAAAAAAAATCAAGGTGTAAGAGAGAGAAAGAGTAGTCAGTCATGGTCCAAACAAAACTTAGGTGTATACGTAATATTACAGAATTAAAAGGAAGCAGCTGAGCTTTATCTCTTCCATTATCTAATCAGCAAGACCTCAGTGTCAATCTCTGTGCTTCCTCTGCTGTAGATATATTGCTGATGTGCAGCATCAGAGAAAGGGCCTATAATAGAATTTTCCATTACATGTTTGAATTAAGCAAAATATATGTATAACTGAATAGAGGGGTCCTTGCTCTTAGGATTCTACAATTTATTTTTAGCTTGTAAATAAGTACTTTTGACAGGCTTAGATTTTCATGCTGTGCACCTTAGTCAGCCTCAGGTCAGAAGATAGAAACATATTTTGAATGCAGAGTCACTTAAAACATATTTTAGGTGTGACTTTCTCATTCCACCACCAAGGTGAGGTACAATGAAGTGTTCATTTGCACAAGGTTTTCCCAGAGAATATTTTCTGGCTGTGGTGTTTGCCTTATCTTGAAGTTACAGCACTTTACTTACTTAGGCAGCAGCTATAAAGAGGCATATGTGTAGACAGCATGCCCTTATCTTATCTCCCAGAAAAAAAAAAAAAAAAGTTAAAAAATCCAGACCAAATATGACAAAAGTGTAAGAGATCACAGTCCTACCAAGAAATACATCAAAGAAAGAAAGACTTAGACATGTATTTTTCCACTAAAACAGGAATACAGAAAACAAGATCTCCACTGTCAGTGATTTTCTTTTCAGCTGACTCTTTCTGGGGCTGGCATCTATAGGATGCCATATTATGACTGCTTAATTGTAGCGTGGAGTACAGGAAATTGCTGCTATTTTTTAGAACTGGTGCAATTCTTTGATGGCTTAGTACTCTTACACGCTTTACTTCCACCTAGTTGGATGCGTATTGGTGATATTAGGGAGACAAAGTCACACTGACTGGTGGAGAGATGAGCAGGAAGAGTCAACAGCAGAATAACACCCTTAAAAATGGCACTTAGGAACAATTGCCATAAACATGCTCCTGGATTTCTTATGGATCATCAGCAGTTTCACAGGGACTGCTGGCAGGATCTATACACTGTCGTTTAAATGAAGGAGGCTGTTCTCAAGATTCTGGTAGTCCTATACACTTTAATTTATTTAAAAAGCATTATGAGTATTCAATATAGGCTATCCTGTGAGCTTTATTTTCTTCCTGAGAACACATAAGAAGAAATAAACCTGTTTCTGAGTTTAAAAATATTTGTAAAAAAATTTTAAAGCTAAAAATCATCCTGGATTACATAGTGACATCTTGTGGTGCAAGGAGAGCACAGCTGAGTGGGAGTTCAGAATTGTGATTATTATCAGCATAGCTCCAAAATGTATAACAGCACTTTGTGTCTGGCTTTTGATTTTCTCAACAGAGGACTGTTGCTGGATTATCATTGCACCCTGCTCATTAAAAGCACCCACCTAAAATGCTTTTTCTGAAAGGGGTATTAACTCATAATTAATCATCTCTCATTAATGTAAATTTATCCATGCAGGCATATTTAATCAGAGTTCTTTCATTTTTCATAATATTTTAATAACAGAGCACCAGAAGAGACTTTCAAGATATAAAGTTATATGAATAGTGTTTATAATCTGAGTCTATTCAAGGGTTTGCATTCTTGACTTTCAAGGAAGCTGAAAAATTACGTAATTTGAACCGATGCAATCTCCTTATGATTAACCTGCAAACTAGATATACTTACGGAATGTTACACACTCTACAAAAGTCGTTCATAAAAGTCACATATTTTCCAGTAAGAGTAGTTATAAACGTAGGACTTAATTCCTTTTAGAAGCCTCAGCACAGCAGTATATCATCAGAACAATCAGAAGTCAAAGGCTTTCAGTGAATGCAATGGGGTTTTATGCAAGTGGATGCATTTAAGTATGGGGCAGGTTTGGGGATTATTAAATTTATCTCGTTTAATTTTTTTAATCCTTGCTGTAGAAGCAGTATAAAGGTCTGATATTTTTAATGAGTATTGATGGCAGCTGTCACTAAAAAGACTGGCTTGTTGTGAATAATAAGCCTGCACTCATTGTAGGCAATTACTACTACCACATTTCTGACAACATCATTTACACCTTATCTCCTCCCTAAAATGCCAAAAATCAGCAATATGCTCTAACATTCTTTGACAAATTTCCTATTCAAAGATATGTCAGGCATGTTATGAACAACAGAAACACTTCAGAATCCTCATGAATTTGGAGCCTGGTGAATAAAGCAAACAGGGCTCCAAACCTCTTCGCACAAACACCAGGTAAAATGGGAGCAACGCTGTCTCTTTGAAGTGATCTGAACCATACACCATCCCTAAGTCTGTCACCCCTGCTCAGATTTAACATGGATTCAATTAGCTTTCAAGAGTCCTCCTTTGCTCTCATACAAACAGTGTGTTTTCCATTGTGATGTTAGAGAAGTTAACAAATAGACTGCAAGCAGACAACTTTTATAAACTATGAATGCTAACAATAACATCACCACTTGAAGAAGACCAGTAGGTGTTTTGTAATATATATAGATTGTGATCAGTTTCTATACTCTCATTAGAAATATTCATTACTAAAGCAACCAATTGTTTAAAAAATTGACTGTTCCTCCAGGATTAGTGGCCACCTGGGAGCAGATTAAAGCTTGCTATAAATCCAAGGCCATTAAGACCATTTCATATTTAGTAGGAAGAAAATGCCCAGTCCAAATTATTTATTCAAGATGTTTGATTTTTCCAATTGAGGAAATGTTTGATCCTTCCAATTAAGGATCTCCCTGTGTTTTACAAACAGCAGTGATTTCATAACTTGGCATCCACAGTGGGTAGAGAAGAATGGTTATCCCACTTTCTGACATAATGCAACAGACACACAGAAAAATTAAACAAATTATTAAAAAATTCCAGAAGAGATCTGCCAAAGCCTCTTTTTGTCTCATGTATAGGTTTGTCTCAGGGCAAACAGGGATAATTTTTCTTCCAAACAAGAGCTTCGGCAGTTACAGAGGACACGTTCTGTGCTGTGAGTCATTTGCACCACTTTGATTCCCTTTCAGTCTCACATTTGGCTTATGGTTGTTTCTGGCTGCTTCCCACACACCACTTCCTCTGAGTAAAACAAACACCACAGCCATCACCTAAAGAGAGCTTGCTGATGAATTA
This sequence comes from Coloeus monedula, assembly GCF_965178545.1. NCBI lineage: Eukaryota > Metazoa > Chordata > Aves > Passeriformes > Corvidae > Coloeus > Coloeus monedula. Next base: position 42,550,728 of record NC_138822.1, on the reverse strand, counting down.
CCTACTAACAAATACGAATTTTAACAGATTTTAATTTTGGTAGATGATAGGTTAAAGATACCTCTTGTTTTTTCCTCAAACCATTTTTATATTACTTTCCTCCATACAAACAGAGGTGAGAGAGGACGTGACTTATGTAAGTCAGACACACATCCAAAATGAAGAATATTTAGTAATGAACAGCTGAGCCTCTGCAGTGGAAAAGAGATTTCAGAAGAGAGTGAGACCTTGTTTATTACAGCCATACTTTCTCCTTCTCAGGAAAGGGAGAGAGGGGGCCAGGAAACAAAGAGCAATATTTCCTGTAATAAAACATTTAAAGGAATGGGAGATAAAAAGTGTATAGACGTAAAGCAGTTGCAAAACCAGAATCTTATGACACTACTGTAGCTAGATGAGGGTGATGGTAGCACTGAGGTTTATCAATATTTTTGGCACCATGTTCTGTGGGGCAGAGAAGTGATGAGGAACAAAGCGAAGGCTATTCCTTCAAATAAGAGGTAGCAAAGTGCAGTGGAATGAAATAAGTATTTACTGTACACTCGGGGGATTAAAAGATGTTTGAACTATTTAGAAATCAAGCACTGGGCTTATACCCTTTCACTGGCTCTCTGCTGGACTGAAGAAACTCACAGGTGCTGCTGCAAGTAATTGGTTGTGTGAGGAAGAGTATTCCTTGGCAACATTTCTCAGCAGTCCTCTATCAGCACAGAAATGGAGAGGTGCAGGAGCAATACTTACATCTCACTGACATGGCTTCCTCTCATCTCTCCTCTTCATTAAGTGCAATACAAAAATGGCCTTTAATGGCCTGAGGCACACTTTCTTAAGACTCATCTACATTTGTAACATGAGCAGTAGCCTCTTCTGACCGGCAAGGATGATTATAACACTTTAGACAAGAATCTTCCTCATCTGAGAGAATGCAGAAAACATAGACCTCCACAGCAGGATCAAGGGAAGACATGTGGAGGAAAGGCTCAGGGCACTTCTGAACTTCTAACACAACCCAAACATATATGGCCCAGGTAACTACTAACTCCAAATTCCTGTATCTGTTTTTTTGTTACCTGTCCCAGTCAGCAGCACACTACATTCCCTCCCTCCCCCCCAATAAAAGGAAGTCTGGATGCATAAACAAGGCAGGCACTGCAATCTGCTCCAAGTCCCTGGTAGACCATCAGAATTTGTTTAGGCACAGATGAATGACTTAGACAATGCTCACATTAAATTTGCCCTTTATAGACTGCTGTCTATAGAGCAGTAAGCTATTTTTACTCTGCTACTATTCTGTATTGCCAACACAATTGTTTAAAATCAAGAGTCCTAAAAATATAAAGATGTATATAAAAATAATTATTTCTCTGTGAATAACACCTAAGCAATGTATTTTCCTTCTAGGGGCCAACCTCCACAGTAGGAGATTCACTTATTTCATATCTTTTTATTCAGTTATGAGACTTGTGGTACATATCTGTGAAGCAACAACTCCAATGCTTTTTAATAGATTTTTAATCTATTATAGATTCTTATAAACATCATATTCAGAATCTACCCCCTGAAGTTGCTCCTACAAGCAACTGTAAACTTACAATCAGCAATGTTTCACAGTTTTTTATCTTAAAATGTTTCCATGCTACACCATTTCTGTAATGTCACTTTGGAGTCTTGTTAGGACTGTCAAGGGAAGAAACACCAACACTGAAAACCAGAACAGAATATAAGTGATTATGTCTTTAACATACTAACTCAAAAGAGCAAACGACGCCTGTTGTTTAAAGGCACACTCCACAGCAGAGAAATAGTCACCAGAAATTAGGTGTCTGACCTGAACACCTTCCTAAAGCCTTTCAAGAATGTCTGCCAATAAAGCAGAGGAAAATAAACAGTCTTAAAATGCTACATTTTTTTCTGTTCTTGTACACACATTCATTTTCTGTATTCCTCATTATATTGCTTGTATTAATCATCATAATTTTTCCTTCACAGTTGTCTAGAATTCTTTTCACTTTTCTTTTCATTACTCTGTCTTTCTTTCACCTGCCCTTTTCTTTCTTTAAAAAAATTCCTCTCGTGTATTCCTTAGCATATTCATGGTGTAGTGGTTTGGTCCAAAATACTCATTACTGTTTACCTTCTGTAAGATAAGAATTAGGAGAAATGCAAAGCAGGCACCAAACTTGAAAGAATATAAAGAAGTTTATTAACAGATCTAAAAGAAGAAAAAAAAAATAATACCACACCTTCAGAACACTTCTCCTCCCCCCACCTTTCTCCCTTCTCCCACTGACAATGTAAAAAGAGAACCCTTGAGATGTTCAGTCTGTTTACCACTTCCATAATAACCTTGTTCAGTCCATTTAGGAAGAGGAGTCTCTCTTGTCCATGCTATGAAAACATTATCACAACGAGCCAGCCACCCAGGTTGGTTCTCTGCTCACATGTGAGTCCCCTCCCACGACTTGCAGCTTTTCCCACAACTGCTTTCAAGGGTCCACTCTTGAATTACTGGGGTACAATTTTAAGGTTGAGTGTTACAGCGGGGATACTGTAACACAATGCACCAAACCAAACTTTTCCACCGCCCGTGGAAAAGAAATATATATGGACAGATTCTTGCTAGATGTTTCAGAGATGTTTATTTCTCCAGCCGCATGGCCGAGGCTCTGATGAGGAACTGCTGCAGTCACGGGACCCGAGGGTCCTTGCCTGCGCAGGGGAACACAAAACAACCCATGGGAACGAGGCTGACCAGGGGCAGGGAAACCCTGTGCTTCCCCTCAGGGCCCCTCTCCCAGGGCTACATGGCAGGGGGAGGAGACCCCAACATTTCACCCATTTATTTTTAACAAAAGAGATTTAAAACTTAACATTGAAAACAACAAGGACAGTTTCAAAACAAAACAAACCACCCTCCTGAGTCTTTAAATGTCCAAACAGATTCTCTGGAACATCTTAAGGCTGACAGAAGGGAGACAGAACTCTCTGGGCATGCTTTGTGGGGAAACAGAGGCAGGAGAGGGTTTAATTTCTTCCCTCCCCCTTTTCATCCCCCCCTCGGCATCGGAGAGGAATTGTAGGGAAAGGGAGTTGTATAGGGAAGCCATGGGGTGAAAAACAGATTAGGAATAAACTGGGGATGGGGTAAACTTAGGAAAGGGTTCATATTGGGTATAGGGTAAAAGGGGAAAGTAGGTTGTGGGTAAGGAAGCTGCTGGGATGGACATTGTTTATAATTTTGTGCATAACAGCTGCCTTTGACGGGAATACCTCCAGGCCCAGTAACATTCGCTGTTTGTAAACCCTTCTTTCCTTGCACTATATCAAATTGTACAACTTCCCCATCTCCTACACTTTGCAGGTAATTTTTAGGGTTATTCCTTTTAATGGCAGTTCTATGGATGAATAAATCTTCCCCTGTATCATCTCGTGTTATAAATCCATAGTTATTTTTACATTGTACCATTTCACAGTTCCTGTGACTTTCGTGGCTACAACTTCTATCACGTGCTTGCGTGTTTGTCGTGGCTGCTGGTCCTGCGTGGCCGCTGCCTCGCTGACTCCGACGTCTCGGCCGGGCCCCCGCGTTGCAGCTGCTCCGAGCCCTCCGAGCGGCGCTGCTCCGGCGTGTCTGGGCTCTGCGCGGCCCCGCGTTGCCATCGCCGCTGGCTCCGTGCCCTGTGAGTGGTTCCACTCGGCCAACTCCACGCTGCTTTGAGTGCGGCCCCGTTTCGGCTCGGCGCTGCGCGGCTTCTCGTGTCACTGTGGAAACCGCCGCTTCTCCCTCCACAGAGCTTTCAGAGCGGGCTTCCACGCTGAGCCCCGGTTCCTGGCTGCTCGTGGCCCACGGCACCCGCGGCGCCTGCGGCATCGCTCCCTCACTCGCAGTCGCGTGGCCGGGGACCCCGAGGCAGGGATGGGGTCCGCGATAAGGCGCACGCTCCCGAGGGGGCCGGGCGCATCCAGCGCAGGCACCTCCGCCGGCACGGCTGCAGTCACGCGCTCCTGGGATGGCGGCCACGTGGCCTCGGCTGCGGGACTATGGCCATCCTTTGCTCTAGGGGTAATGGGACCATATAAATGCTCCTGAATAGCTTCACTGACCACGAGGGATCCACGCAAGGGTTCAATCACTAATGCATGTTCTGTTTGATCCTTCATCTCCAAGAAGATCTCGTGCCAAAAACTCTCGTGATAAGCTCCAGGATTTTCAGGAGGATTAATATCAAAAAGTAAGTCTCGAGAAATATAGAAAAAATTTTTGAAAAGCCAGTTAAAAAAATGTTCTAGATCTCCCGGTTCCAATACTTTCTTGTTTTGCTGTTCACGGATTCCTTTAACTTCTAGATACATTTCTTTCTGTGGCTCAGAGAGCCACATTTCCCATGATTCTTCCATAGTCCAGAGAAAATATCCAAAACAAGGGGAGGAGAGATCTAGAGTGGTTTTTACTCACGAATTTCCTGTCCTTAGGGATTGGTCTCTTGCTGGCAATTCTCCACCATTTGTTACAGCGGGGATATTGTAACACAATGCACCAAACCAGGAGGCCTGTGGAAAAGAAATATATATGGACCGATTCTTGCTAGATGTTTCAGAGATGTTTATTTCTCCAGCCGCATGGCTGGATCTCTGCCGAGGAACTGTTACAGTCACGGGACCCGAGGGTCCTTGCCCGTGCAGGGAAACACAAACCAACCAATGGGGAACGAGGCTGACCAGGGGCAGGGAAACCCCGTGTCTCCCCACCAGGGCCCCTCTCCCAGGGCTACATGGTGGGGGGAGGAGACCCCAACATTTCACCCATTCAGAAACAAAAGTTCTCTTCACACATCTCTGGGAGCATTTCATCTCTAACAACATAGGCCCTTCTCCTTCCCTGGGAGCAAAGGGTCTTCCTCATCTTCATCTCTAGGACTATCTCTGGGAGCTTCTCTAGGAACTGAGGTTTTCTCCTTTTCCATTTGGAGCAAATGTCCTCATCGCTTCCATCTCTCCCTGTTCAAACTTCTCATGAAATTACAGCTGCATCAGCATCTGCCTATCTCAGCACAGGTGCTTTTGCTCACAAGTACAAATTGAACACTCCACCCCCCATATCTTCATGAAATTACAACGGGTACTCTGATACATCATAGCTTTACAACAGAATTTCAGCTTTAAGCATCTCCTCTTTCTCTTCCCTCAGGTTTTCAGCTCTTCACAGCACTAAAAGGGTTAATCTCACCTAGGCCTTGCAGCTGGAATGAAGCTTATCACTGCTGGTCACATGATCTTTGCCGGACAGCAGTGGCAGCTTTCGGCTGAATCTTGGCCGCACTGGAGAGGGGGAGCCGCCCATCTGCATGTAGCACGGCTGTGGGGGGGTTCTGTGGGTGGAACAGGGCCCATCGGCTCCAGGATGCCCGTGGCCTGGCCCAGCCTGGCCTGAGCAGGGCCTAGGCTGGGCCCGTTGGCCCCTGCACGGGCCCACAGCCACTTGTCCCAGCACCGGAAAAGAGACAGAACTGTGGGGGGGGGGGTCGTCTATTCTTAAGTGTGGATCACAGAGGCGGTCACAATTTTAAGTGGCTTAAAGAATTGTCCATATTCAAACTGGCCAGCTGATAGGTTCTGTTAGGTCATAGAGGAAGCTGTAAGCACCCCTTTGCAAGAACATCACTTCCAGGACTATGCTTGCGAACCCATGACACATGGCAATATCCTCTCTCCTAGGACCTGCTTTGCTTTTCAGCCCCATTTCATTCCTCTCTAATGACCTTGCCTTAGGTTATTGACAAGGGAATCATCAGGTCACACCCTACTTGCCTGCAGAGAAAAGAAATGGGGTGAAGGGAGTGATGTGACCACTAGATGAATGCATAAAAGCCATTCTGGCTGTTTATTTGTCACACAGGCCAGCTGCCTATCCACTTTCCTATGCTGCCGTGTTGCCCTTTTCATGTTTCTCTCTCACATAACTACTATGTTTCCAGATGGAATTTTATCCCTAAACTCTGCTACAGGGCAGGCATCAGACACCTTTTGATGTCACAGGTGTAATAGGAGCCTGTGAAAGCAGGCTTTTGCTAAGACAAGAAGTCCCTCCTGCAGAACTTGTACTCAATCCCATGAAGGTGACAGATGTTTAGTAAGGATTTCCCTTCATTATTGCACATAGCCAGGCTTCCAGAAATTGCCCGGTGCTATGAGAAGGGGGAAACTGATAAAATATCTGGGAAGGGAAAGAAAAAAAAAAAAAAAGAAAGAAAGAAAGAAAGATAAACCATTAATACATGAAATAGAAATTGGAAAGAGCTGAGTCCATTTGAAATGGACTTGAAATTTTCTTAGGAGAAAGCCTATCAAGTAGAGCCTGCCACTTCTACACTCCTTTTTCCTTTTAGCCCAGGTGATGGGTCTTATGCAAAAGAAATGACAAATGATTGGTTTAGAGATGGAGCAAGAACAGAGAGAGAGAGAGAGAGAGAGAGTCCTCGAAAATGAAGAAAATGTGGTCATGGAAAAATGACTACACAAGAACATATACTCACTCTAAATATTTGCAATTCTGGGAAACTTTCATTGAGTATATAAAATCAACATTGTTAGACATTCAGTAGCTCTGTCTTCCTTCTTATTGCACTGAGATCAAAAGGCAGACTGTGTTAGTCATCGGAGATAGAATTTCTCATACCTTTCTAGTTAGTTAATTAACCAGAGTGCACTGAATTCATTTTCACTGTGGTCTTAATTTGAAAATATGCCAATGCTCTGCTTTAGTGAGTATTTCCTCATTTTACAAATCTCATTCAGCACACAGGGACAATTCTCATTTCCAGTGAAGTTAAACCTCACATTAATCTTTATCTGGATTCAGAACCGAAGTTCTGCCATGATGTGATCTGTTTAACTAAGAGAGGCAAGGGCTTTTTTAAAAAAACTCCTACAGTCATACTTGAGGTGGGCAGACCACTTCTGAACAGTTTTTCTTTAGGAGAAAATTGTACTTAGCCTTGGCCTAATAGCAATGAAAGAAGAAAAAATGCAGCAGCTCTTCCCTGCATTCCAGTACATCTGAGATTACCTTTGCCAGCTGTATTTCAACTGCATATGGTTATGGCAAAGTTTGCAATAGGGAATCTAGTTTGTCCCCTTTCCTGAGTAGGTAGCTGAGCCACAGTCTGGCAATATCTACCAGGAACGCTGGAAACCCCAATGTTGGCAGTTGAGATTATATTTACAGAGTACTCTTTGTACCAGCACAGTTTCACTAGTAAAACACTGATGCACACAGTGCATCTGTGCACTGATGCACACAGATTCAGGCTGACCAAGGATAACTGAAGCCTCTAAGCAACTTTACTTTCTACTTAAACCAAATAAAATTATGTCACAGGACTTAAACCAAATAAAATTACGTGACAGGACATATCAGAGGTAAATAATTGTTTAAGATACCTGGACCCTAATAGACTCAGCAGGACCTCACTCTTTAACTGGCTTATAAACGTGTCCTCAAAACCTCAGCAAAGTAAGAACAGATGCATACAGCAGTTGTAGCACAGAAAAGACTGTAGTAAAAGAAATGGGGGGAAAACACAGACAGGATGGAAATGTTCGTGCTTCAGCATGACACTTCGTAAGTGGGTCCACTTTCCAAAACAAGATAGTAGAAATTGGTGTAACATGCACAGGTCTGAGCTACTGACAAGGTCCTGGCCCATCCTGACAAAAAAATCAGAATTGGGAAGAAACATATGGTCAGAATACCAGCAAAGGAATAGTCTTTTTATTGCAACTGTGAACTGTAGGCATGTAAGCCTTGGTATAATTCATTTATAGG